>NW_010110891.1:34507-97183 GCF_000699245.1 Pterocles gutturalis
AAACCCAACCCAAAACAACCAAACAAGTGAGCTGTGTTTGCATATTTTAGTTTGGAAAGTTGCAGATAGAATGAGAAGGGGATTTTTTCCTCCCTCTTTGATTACTTATTTTATGCCAGTGGGGTAAAAACGCGGGAGACGCAGGCAGTTGTATGCACTGGTGCTGAGTGGGGTCTCTGCAAATCACACAGCATTCCTGTGGAATTGAGCAGAGCATCAGCAGAAGGCCAGCCCACTTTCACATTTTCACAAGTGCAGTGTATTCTATTTTTACCATTGAAAGTGTGAGACCACCCACTCAATAAATAGCTTTTAATTCAGACAGGGTGTGCTGGGTGCCCATCAGCTGCTTGAACAATGTATAATGCAGTCCCTTTACACAGCCACCACTCCATGTACTTGAAAGCCTTGGTAAAAGGCAGTAAGCAGCATGACTTTGCTGTTGAGTCATAGCATCACTGAGGCTTTACCTTTGTTTGTGAAGGTGGCATATGCTGTAGACTGTCTGCACTATTCCAGAGTTCGGGCCAGAGCGATGGAAAGATTTGCTCCCTGATGAAATGAGAAAGACCAGTTCTGCTGGGTGACTAAGAAGGAAGTCAGGTTAACAAACAGGATGGGATGACTCACACTAAATTTAATGCTCAACAGTTGCAACACCAGTGCTCTGTCTCTTTAACAGGATTATGTTACCTACCTGGTCTGAAAAACCTCTACACTTCTGATATTTAAGGCATTTTTGTTTAAAAACCTAGAGCATGAAAATAACAGGTGTGTGGTGTCTGCATGGTTTTCTAAGACATTGTTTATGGTGAAAACTGAATCATGGAATTGGACTAAAATTTTTTTGAAATACTCAGAATTTCTAGAATACCCACAAGGGAAAAGTGCTGTTTTCCTAATCAGAAACAAACTGATTATTCACCCACTTTTAGAACAGAAACGTAGAGTGGTTAAGCCTTCTCTCTTGGCAGCCATGTCTCCTTAGCTGACAGGGACATCACTCCTGCTTTGTCACTAGCTTTGGGATCATTTCCATGGACTACATTAGCAGCGTAGGAAGCAGAACTGCCTACACTGCAGGTACCTGTGGGACAGAACAGACATCCCTATTGTCCTGAAATCTGTTGCATAGGAAGTGCTGTTGCTACCTGTTTGCCACTGGCAAGCAAACCAAAACCGAGGCAGGCAAACCGAGGTTGCTCAAGGAAGGTGGCTCCTTCTAGCTGCTGAAATATGCCAAGGTGACCGCGGTGACTGATGGAAGCAGAAGTCATTTCTTCCCGAAAGAGAGCAGCATTTTTGAAAGGGGAATCTGAACCGTCTAACCTACAACCAGATACTCGTTCACCCCTTCTAGATGCACGATCGCTCTGTCTGCAGGGTTGTTCTGGACCCTAGCTATGCCCTTCTGCTCTGGGATGGTGCTCCAGGTGGAAGCTGGAATCTGCCTGTTGCCACAGTGATTTTTTACATGGTTCAAGAGATTTATAGGCTTGGCTTGATAGCTATTCTCAGCTTTGCATTAGCTGTGAGACGCAGCTCCGTAATAACCCATGAAAGTATATCCATGGGTAGCTCCTACAAGTGTGCATCAGAGCACTGCCCAGGTCATCACCAGGTAAGAGATGAAATTACAACAGCTGCAGCCCATCAGCTGACTGATACCCAGCTGTGACCGCGCACTCAGACCATGGCAAAGACACAGCCAAGGTCAACAAACCTCTACAGACAAGGAAGGCAACAAAAGGTAGAGATTAAGCTGAGGGTAACAAACTTCAACCATGCTGACGTATTGTGGGCTAGCAATTAGCAGCAGAAGCTGCAGAAGGGTGGAAATAATGCTTCTCTCTTCTCTCTGTCCTTTGTTCCCTTGTTTTACCCGTTTATAGCCCTCCCTATAGTTCAGCAAGGCAGGAAACAGCAGTGAGAAAAGGATACATCTGAAACTGTGATAGTTATGGAATGCATCATACCAACCAGAAGCAATAATACTGTTGGAGTCCCAGGCACTTTATTGTCATGGCTTGAGGTCAACTTCAAGTGAAAATGAGCATATACTTAAACCAACCTACAGTAAGAGAGTTCCCTTGCATTAACTGGAACTGTTACTGCTTATGAGAATATGAGGTTCAAATGTTCACTGTCACTGAGACAGTGCCAATGATATATAAAGGTTTCTGAAAAAGGAGGTGGACGGAGAGGAGGTGGGGAGAAACGTTACTTGATACCACAATGATAGAAACTGACATTCTGGCCTTGAGCTAGAGGACAGAAAGGCAAGGTAAAAGCAACAGAAGGCATAGGCTGAGGCCAGCGAACGCACATCAAGAGATGCCATCCCAGAGCTCCAAAACAGCTGAAGGAACCAAGACTGTAGATGTAGAGACACCTACCCTGCAGAAGCTGCTGGAGCACTAAGCTCATCAAAGCCTCTGTCCCTAGCATACCATTGAGGCTTCTGCTTAGCAGCACAGAATGAGAAAAAGGACAAGTGCCTTAGGAGTCTTTGTAAAGGAATCTAGACCTTCAGTAGTCCAGGAACTAATCAGTGAGCTTTGAGACAGGGAGCCTTCAGAGAGACTTGCATCAAGACTGCATCCACTGCTTCCAAAGTTACTTAAAAGGATGTTCTAGAAGCTCCTTTGGCCTTAAAAACTATTGGGAAATCCTTCTTATTGTAAATTTGCAGCGAAGTATAGGAATATATTCAGGTACTTTTAACGAGTAATCAAGGTTTTGCCTTACACATGTAGACACGGAGCACAGGGGTAGACTTTGAGTCACTTTGGGGAAGAGACCCAGAAAGACAAAAGTTAAAAATACCATCCAGGATACCCTCCCTGACTATGGTCTGTCAGCCTAACATCCTCTGACATTGTATCCTCCTAGGAAATACATCAGCATTAGGAAAATTTGGTGGTGAAAGGCAGTAACTGCAGAGATCTTTGTCCAACACAGTTGTGTACATTTAATACTATTGCATTTGTTACGCATGGTAATACTTCTGGCATGAACTGGACATCTCAAAATAGAGTGCAGCATTCCTCGCATGCGTTTCCAACTGTACAAAGTTTTGACACATTATGATGTAGATGAGTTTCCTGTGGTAACATAAAAACATGGTGACCTGATACTGCTTAAAGCATGATCCCCTCTAAAGATGCGGATACACAGACACACCTGCATGTCTAGATAAAGGCTGAACGTGAAAGGACATTGTCACCATCTGGGAGAATTTAAAACTTGACTGTGTGATTGTAACTAACTTGCTTACAGACTTACATGCTTATTCAGAGTAGTAGAAAGCTGAAAATTTTAGTGATGCATTCAGAACTCATGATAAGAAGTCCTATAAGCAGATATCATCATGGATAATCCATATCTCACAATAGTAGTCAGGAGTACTTAAAGGAGATTTTTCATTAACCCCCAGTTTCAGGAACTGACTGCTTAGGACACAGAGTTGACTTGGCTTCTGGGAATGCTGACATCTGGTACTGGGAGCAGGTGAGACTTGTGCACATAACGAAAACCTGAAAATCAAAGTGATGAGGAAAAATTGGTACCTGTTTCTGAGTGCTGCCTTCTACTATGGAATAGAGACAATCCACCCTGAGGTCGAGCAACTTTGACCTTCAAGGGTTTGCAAGTAAAAGTGCTATTTCAACTCCAGAACAGTTCCTTCCTTAAGGCAACATCTGCCACAAAATCCCCTTTCCCTGAGAAGACATGGAAACAATCTTTTACCATTTGGGCTATAAAAAACCCGTCTTCTTATTATTGTACTGAAACAGGGAAGATGACAGGGGCAGGGAAGTGCATCAGAACAGAACTGAATGCTGTAACCATTGAAGATAATGTTCTACACCCAGGGTCTTGACATGTTGCAGTTTCAAGCCACTGTTAAGATACAATAGCCTGTTTCTAAAGAGGATTCAACCTTATTGATACAGATCACCCTACAGTTACTGATCTGGATAAATAGTCCATATTAGATGAGATGCTAATCTCAAAAGCTGGAAGCAAAGTTGAGTATCCTGTGTGTAGATTGTATTTTCTAGAAAGTAGGGACCAGCTATAAAGACTACTCCTGGAAAAACTGAGGATGTAATCTCCTTCATGCTTAACAAAAGCAAACTTCCTCAGAAAGGTCTCTGGCCCCAGTTAGGATTGTATAGGACAGATTTGAGTAATGCTCAGACTGAAACAGTAGAAACTACTTCTCCATACCGAGAGTGCTGAGATGAGAAATTCAGTGGTAAGAATGCTGTTTAAAGTGGTGATGCAATTCCATTGGCACGGACAACATCCTGGTCTCTAAAGTGGAGGGACATGGATTTGACGGATGGAGCACTCGGTGAACAAGGAACTGGCTGGATGGTCACACTCAAAGAGTTGTGGTCAACATCTCAATGTCCAAGTGGAGACCAGTGAGGAGTGGTATTCCACAGGGGTTGATACGGGGACCGGTGGCATTTAACATCTTTGTTGGAGGCGTGGACAGTGGGATTGAGTGCACCCTCAGCAAGTTTGCTGACGACACCAAGCTGTGTTATGGCTGAGTACTCTGCCATAACCTCTCTTTTCACTGTAGATAGTAGATGCAGTAACACAGATTTAATCTTGTACTAAAACTAAATAAGGCTCCAAAACTCACTGCAAGTACATTAGCAACAGACGTTGTTAGGCTTGAGTCAGAAGCACTATGACTGCTGAAACTGTGTCCACGTTTTCCTAGACATCACCGAAGCACTATTCTCTAATGTCATCTCAAGAGAGATCGCTGCCAAATATGCAAAGCTACCAAAAAACTTCCCTGCAGGCCAGGAAGTCCTGGACATATTCCAGCTTCTCCAGCTCTTGATTACAAAACAGATGAGCAAGAAACCCTGGTCAGATGTTTGCCTTCTTCCTAGACAGCAAAGAATGAGTACTCATGTCCTTATGCAAGTCTGCATGTCTGCATAGGAGAAGGGATTGAAGGCTGCCAAAAAGGTAGTTCAAAAACCTTTTTTGAAGCTCCTTTCTTACCCTGCGATTGAGGTCTTGATAAAAGAAATAGACAAGCAGGTTACACACATTGCTAAAATAAACAAGATGAGTGCATTCAGACTATGCACTGAAAAAATAAAGCTTAAAGCCACATCACTGAGCAAGAGAAATCACAAGTTAAGAGAATTATATTAATTTTCTGAGAAAAATAGAAACAAACAAGGTACTCAAAAAGAATATGAAATGCAGGGAAGTAAAACAGATCATCACCACTGGAACTAGCAAGCTAGAAGGAAGTGCTCTGCCATCGCTGGACTGGAGTTGAAAGAAGGGAGACCCTTCTTCTTGCTCTTCCCATGGGGTGTCTGGGGCAGGGAAGATGAGGCACGAAGCATGTTCTCTACAGCCACTAATAAAACCGAAACATCTCCATCCTGCCTGAAAGGGAACCTGAACAATTGCTGAAAAGAGAGGTATAATTTTAGTAAATTTCACAAGCCAGTAAATGAAGCCAATCATTTTTAACTTCACTAAAGGCAATGTAATTCAAGGATTAGAAATACTCAAAAAAATAAACCCCCAAGAAAGCAAACTTTATCATTCTACCAACAGGTCCACCCCTAAGAATGCTGAATCTTTAAAAAAAGTGTACATTCCAAATTTAAAAGTATTTTTTCATTAGTGAAATACTACATGAAACTTAAGTTTTACTGGTAACAGTTGGGAGAGAAAGCTTACATTCAAATTTTAAAAACATATTTATCAATTTAACTGATTAACTTACTTTAAAACAGCCTTATACCTTCAAATTCTGAAAGCAATATAAGTTAAATTGCAAAGGCAAACATCAAAAAGTTTGAAAATGCGACTTTCATTTGCAGACTCCTCTGCTGTCCTCTTCTGCCTCCCTGTAACCTTCCCCAAAGAGACTCCAGCTCTGCCCTTACATACCTTCCTTCCAGATCCCATTTCCTAACCTTTCCCAGCTTTTCTTCCTCATGTTTGTAAGTACAGTTCAAAGTGGTATTCTCTCTCCTTTTATATTGCCTGTAAGGCCAGAAACACTGATAGTACAAGAAAGGATAACTCCCTCCTAATGCTTCCTATCACGGAGGCCTCCAGAAGAACAACTCAATCTGTTCCTGCAGCTGTCAGATTATTAAACGCAAAACAATCCCTGTTGCAGAAAGCAGCTTCAGGGAAAGCCGAGCACGTTTGGTGTGGACACACCTTCCATGCATTAAGCTGACAAATCCATCAATATCTTTTTTCAGCATGTGGAAACTGAGAGCATTCTGGCATTTTTAATTTGGCCCAAAATTGACTCTTCATGGGAACACCAGCTCACATTCCCTGAATGCCAAAGTCATCCTGTTTCCTCCTAGCTCACAGCTGTCTAGTCTCTGTACCAAAGAAGAGCTTTTCAGAAGGTTGGGCTTCTTACTTTGAAGCAAACACAAGCTTAGTTCCAAATAATGCGGGGGGCGGGGAGGCCATGAGAAGCTCATCAGGAAACATTTCCCTTTGTGTGATTTATACATGATGATGGTACAAGGTACTAAAAATAAGTTACTGGCCTGGGGAAGTGCATGCATGAAAGCATCAGTATTATGAATATGCTGCTCTTCAGTGTGGTGCTTCTAAAAAGTAAAACCATTTTATACTGGTTTTTTTTTACAGGTGACTTTCTATGTATATCATTAGCAAACGGATTTATACAGTTACGCTACAATCTCGGAGACAAGACAGTCATCCTACAGACCTTTCAGAGGGTCCATGCGAATGGAAATACATGGCATTCACTCAAAGCAGGAAGAGTTGGTAATGAAGGCTACCTGGACCTGGATGGTACCAGCATTACTCAAAAAGCTAGTCCTGGAATGAACGCGCTAGACACACACACCGATTTTTTTGTTGGAGGAGTGTCCTCCTTAAACCTTGTAAATCCAATGGCAGTAGAAAATGAACCCACAGGCTTCACTGGCTGTATACAAGAAATTGTTATAAACGATAGGGAGCTGAAGCTTACCGTGACTGACCCCAAGGGGGGAGCCAATGTCGGTGACTGTGATGGAACAGTTTGTGGTTACACAGTGTGCAAAAATAACGGCACGTGTCGGGTAGAGAACTCAGGCTTTTCTTGTTCTTGCCCCCAAGAGTGGACAGGGAGCACCTGCGAACAATCTATTCACTGTTCACAAAACAGGTGTGGGTCTCAAGCTCTTTGCATTCCTGAGCCTGCTTTGCTTTCATATATCTGTGTATGTGGACTAGGCTGGTCAGGTAAGTACTGCGACAGCAAAATCACATTTTTCATAGCAAAGTTTGTTGGCAACTCCTACATCAAATACATGGATCCTTATTATGGAAAAAGAGACCTCCAGCACAGCCGCATTTCTTTAAATTTTACTACCAACCAAACTGAAGGCTTAATAGTATGGATGGGAAAAGGTGAAGACGAAGATAATGATTTCCTTGCCATTGGTCTTACCAATGGAACATTAAAAGTTGTGATTAACCTTGGAGAAAGAATCTCTGTTCCTCTAATCCACAGCCAATACTCCACCTGTTGTGATGAAAGATGGCATTTCGTTACTGTAGTTCAGAACCAAACTTGTATTAAGGTGTATCTTGATGAGGAGCTAATTCTTTTTGAAGATATTGATCCACACAAAAAATACACTGCTTTAAACTACGGTGGCATTTGTTATTTTGGTGGGTTTGAAATTGGCAGGAAAGTCAGTATAGTCACTACAGGGCTTTTTCAGAAGGAATTCATCGGTAAAATTAAAGATGTTGTGCTCTTCCAAGATTCTAAGAAGATTCCGCTAATGAAAGCTGAAGGGTATAATGTTTACAATGGAAATGATGGAAATTAATTGAAAAACTGTTTAAGACTCTTTAAAAGTGATGAATTTCCTTTTTCTGTTTCTTGTGTTAGCTGCCAGTTTAAGACTCGGTAACCAACATAATAATGTTAGCAAAATTGTCCCTAATTCCTTTTCTTTTTTTAATGTTGAGTATTAATAGCATTTATAAAATGTGATCAGATGTTTTACTCATAAAATCACTCATACATACTTTTTAGTATTTACTTCAAAATAATGGGAAAGTCTGCAGGTTTTTTTATTATTGTGCTGGAAATAGGTTTGTGGACAAATAGATAGTAATTCGCTTATAAAGCCAACTGTCACTCCAGTATTGTTTGTTGTTTTATGAGAACAGACGACTTACCTGTTTCTCCAAAACTTTTAAATTTTATTAGAACACAGAGTCTCTCTTTTATAATTATGTAATATTAAGGTCAAGCGTCACAACTGAAATTGGGGGGGAGGGAGAAAAGGTGTACTTGGGGAAAAAAGTGTCTATTGATTGTAATGAGAATTTTTTACATCATAACATTTGTGAAGTCCACAAAGGTCATGAAGCTGTTCTCCCTCCCTTCTAAGTCTCTACCCTTTCACAGAAATGCATACACAATGGATGGAACTTAAGCCTGTCTTCACGGTAAAATATTATACTTAAAAAAAATGATTTTAAGAGCAGAAAAGGTAGTTTACCTAATTACTGAGGAGATATAAAAATATGCCTGCTGGTTTTCTGCAGCAGAGGTCTCCCCTATTTGACATTATTTTAACCATTCACAGCTGGAATGTGGGAACATGGCAGTCTGCCTACAAATGACTTCTGCTTCTAACAGCTTAAAAAGTAGAAAGTCTAAGAACTGCTTTGCTTTAGCTGTGTACCTTTCTGGCTTGTATGGCCCTAAAATGAGATTTTGCAATTTAGTTACTAGACAAAGGTTTGGGCCTCAGTAAATCGAATTCCCATTACTATATTTTTCATTAATTTATAATGTAAAAAGTAAACAGAGCTCTTCATACACAAGTGCAAAAACTATATTCCTTCTGAAAAAGCTCAGTTACATTCTACACTTTAGTGAGCAATACAAACAGTCGAGTTATATTTTAATGTGCTTAAGCAAATTATTTATGATGGTATCTACATTTCTCATTTGCCTTTGATCTTTAAGCTCCCTTCCAACCCTAACCATTCTGTGATTCTATGACTGCTGGCTGACTGTATAAGTAAAACACTTAAATAAAAATAATAGTGATCAATTCCTATCTTTTCCTTTTTCACTTTACTGTTGCTCAAAAGCACATAATACACTATCACATCCTTGCATGGAAATTCTCTGAATCCAAGTCTCCAGCGGGTACCTATCAGAAACAAGTAACTATTTCTGACTGGGTTTTTTTTGCCTTTCCATAGAGCAGACATGGAGCAGAGACAATAAGCACAGTAAAACCAGGTGACACATTACTTTCCACACCACCACAATGCGTGTGTAGTAACGAACGCACTGCCAAGTCAGTTACAGATGACTTGAAGATAATTAAAGGGAGGACAGAGGGGTGATGGAACTACCCCAAGCTGTTTTAATAAGGATCTGTGAACATCTTTGTGAGGTTCTTCCTAGCTTCTTCAGCTGCTCCAAACCCTCAAGCTATCAGCCTGACACAACAGAAGTTCTTCCCCTCTTCCCAGCAAGCAGCTCATGAAGCCTCCTGAGCATTTGAGCTGGCTCCAGGTTCTTCTCCTTCCAGCTTCTCTGAGGAGGGCCTTTTACGGCTGGGGAAGGGAGCGTATTTAGGAGTTATCCTGTTCTCTCTGGGCTCCTGGTGTACTGCCAGTTCCTGCTTTTGTGGCCTGCACAGCAATTCAGAGTAAAACAAGTCATCGGAGCAGTTCCAGCTAACACGAGGGTTGGAAGGAAAGGGACTGAATGCAATGCAGAAAACAACATCCTTTAATCCTGCAGCAGCGGGATTTATTGCCAGTACACTACCTCAGACTCCAGGACCAAACCCTCGAAACTGTCGCTGTTTGTTAATTTAAACTCTTAACAAAGCTCTCCCTCCAGAGCTGTTTTACTGTGGCTCTCTTCAGGTTCCACAGACAAGAGGCAGGTCATAAAGCACTTGGCAAACCTGGAAAACGTTTACATATTCTTTCCAAACAAATTATTTCTGGTAGTTCTGGCAGAAAGCATTCCCGTCCCTTCTGTACAGTTGCAATTTTCATTGCTCCCAGTTAATTTCAGAGCACAAATGGATGTGAAAGTGAGAGATGGATCAATGGCCAGTGGACTGGGAGGAGACTACTTCTGAACTGGTCACAAGAACATCTCCACAAGCGGAGCAGCTAACTCAAAACTTACAGACCAATGATGTCAATATTTAAACAACATACAATCACATCTACTCAATGGCACTACTGCTGTACAGACCATGGATTTAATTTGGAACAGACCAATTTAATCATGTCATGTTACCATGCTATAAGAGTTTAAATATTGCTTCTAATTACTAATAAACTGAGGATTTTTCCTTCTGAATCTTCTCAGCTACGGGTGCAAGAAACATGACTTAAAAGTTTACCACCCCCTGTATTTGGTGCAAGATTTTTCATTTTTGTCAATTTCACCATGAAGCTACCTGCAACATACCAAAATGATATTTTGCCTTAAAATATATCAATAATTGGAACTGTGTGTTGTTAAACTGCAAAGACCTTTCTGAAAAGAAGAGGCTTTTCTACAGCAAACTGCAAAATACTACATCAGTACATAAGGTCATGTACTCAAAGAGAAAAGCAAAACACTGAAAAACAGAACAATAAACCTAAATTCTTCTTTATATGGTGGAATATTTTTGTTGTTTCCGACAGAATCAACAAAATGGCCAGTGTATTTAACGAAGTATAACAGCAGGAGATTGTAGTTTGTTTTCAGGTTTGCAATTTTTTGGCTTTTTGTTTTGCATCAGTGCATGGCAGTCTCTACAAAGTATCAATTTACTACAAGTCCCAATGGTACAAACACCCTTCTGCCCTTCTCCCACCCTCCCTTCCCCCCAAAACTCAAAACGACTCAGCCATGAAGTGTGGCATTCTGCAACCAGCCTGCTATATTCATGCAGCCTACAGTTTCACACCTATGAAATCAAACACACACAGTATGTGAGAAAGTTTTATCATTTTAGAATCAAAATATCCCTTAAAATATTTACATTTTACAGTAAAAAGGATAGCAAAACACAAAGTAATGTACAAGCTTAGATATTCAAGTTTTTGAAGCATGGAAAATGGTGGGAGAAATGAATTTACTACTACAAATCATATTTTCAAGATTTTAGGTTAAAAATGCTTTCTTATTAAAACAAGTGCCGTTTAAAGCAATAACATTCGAGCAGCTCAGCCTTCCAATTTCTGGTCACAAACTGTTTCAGATGCTTAGGAAATACTTGAAAAACTAATGAAATACACTTGAATTATGTTATCGTACTACTGAATAATTAAAAAAAAAAAAACTCTTCACACCACCGAGCATATTACATTTTGTTGTAATGTGTGTGGATTCTGAGGCTTTGCCACAGTCTTTAAAAACAGTGCAATTTAAAAAGAAGGTTATTGTATGAAATTCACCTTTAAAATTATCAGAGCATCTTAAAACAGAAGAGAGCACAAATTACCAAAGGCAGCAACTATATATTGTAGACTTGACTAAAGCCAACTTCATCAGCTAAGAAAATTTCTAAGCCTTTATTGCATATTAATAAAAGAAATCTTTAATATTTTCAATATACAGCAATGTAAAATTTTTAAAAATATTAAACTCCTACTTCTAGCAATAGTTGGTATAATGAAAAAAAGGATGAGTATTGGTACCTTGAGTGGTACCAAAACACAGACTTGTTTCTGCAAAACACCAGCACTGAATAAAAAAGATGGCACAATCCTAGCAGGCTTTTTTTTTTTTTTTTAATACAAAGTTTCATGACATTACTATAACAGTTTCTTTAAATAGGATTTTAAAAGACTGCCTGCATCTTTTTACCTTTTGCTTTTAGTTCTGTCACTGTGGTCCCTGTGTCTCTCTCTGTTTTTTTCACTTTCTTTTTCTCTATGCTTCTCTTTGCTTTTCTCCCTCTCCTTATCTTTTTCATGAGCCTGCTCTTCACTTTTAGGCTTCTCTGTCTTTTTTTCTGGATTTCTAGTCTCTCTGGGGCTTTTTCCATCAGCAGCCCTGTCACTGTGTGGAGACCGCAATCTTTCTTTGTCTCTCTGTCCTTCCTCTCTACTCTTCTTCTCTCTCTCTTTTTCCTGGTTTCTATCTCTGCGTCTGTTTCTTTCAGAATCTTGTTCCCAGTATTTTTCGTTGTTCCACTCTTTCTCTTGTCTGTCTTTCTTTTGGTGAGGGGATTCACTGTAAAATCTTTGTCTATGTTGATCATTTTTCCCTCTACTGAACCCTCTCTCCAATTGCTGTTCTTGTCTGCCCCAAGGGTCACTGTGGCGTCTTTCTGGTCTCCTACTGTCTTTACTCTGAAAAAAATTTTCTGGCCCCAAAAATCTCGATTGTTTGTGAGCCACCGGTAGCCCTTGGGCAATGGGTCCGGCATAGTGTGGTGGCTGACCTGATAAATGAGGAACTGGTGGCCATGGCATCATTGGATTTTGAGGAAAGCCAAAGCCTGGAAGAGGAAGAAGCGGAGGTGGTAAATGAGGAGGAAATCCAAACATAGGGTTGTTTTGCGGAGGGAAGTTATGAGGTGTAGGAGCTTGAAACTGAAACCCAGGTGGATTAGATTTAGGATGCTGAAAATTCTGCTGTGGAGGTCTAACAGATGAGAAGCTGGCACCTGTAATAGGGCTTGGGACTTTGGAAATAAATTCAGGACGAGAAGAGTTTTCAGTTTCAAAATGAGATGAAGTTGCTGCTGGTCCTCTTCTGAAAGAGTTCACTGTCTCAATGTTCTGCATCAGTGCATCTTCCTGTGAGCGCCTGGTATCTTCTGCTTGCGATGCGCCTGCGTTCTCTGCTTTTGCTGCAGTTGAACTGTACTGTGTTTCCTTGGTTTGTGCATCGCTTTGATATGGGTTTAAGCCCACTTCTCCAGAAGACTGTTTATTCTCTGGTTCCTTTTGATCATTTCCTGAAGCATTCTGTCGGTCTTCATTTCTGCTAACATCGCCTTCCTTGCTTTCTGAAGCATTAGTCTGCTGGCTTCGTCCAGCTGCCTGTCGTGGGTCTCTTTTAAGATTAATAAAAGGTGGTGATTTAGAGGTATTAGCAGCGGTACCTTCAGCAGAGCCTACATTAGCGTTGTTCTCATTGGGTTTTTTCCCCGCATTTGATGAGGAAGAAGAAAAGCTGGAATTTGTGGTCCTTTTGACTTCCTGTGCAATGTTATCCTTGTCAGGTAACTGCCGCTTTGGGTCATTTTCTGCACTTTCTTCAGTTTCTTTATTCTGTGACTGAGCAGATAAATTTGCTAAAAACGCTTCTGTGGAGACATCTGGAGGTTTGCCCTTAAGACTCAGCCCTGTCAAAGATCCAGCACTTCTTGCAGAACTTGAGGTCCCTACAGCTGCCACATCTGCGGTTACAGCAGCATTAGTGGATTCTTGGAGATCATTCAAACCAGTCTTTGCTTCGCTAACTTCAGTAGTTACAACATCCATCTTTTCTTCTTTTAAGGTTGCTTGTTCATTTATCAATGGTATGTCTTCACTGGGACTCGCTTCCAACTTGCTGCGTTCATACACCTGCCCTGTGCTACCCAACAGGCTTTGAAGAATATCATCCACTGGCAACGGTTTATTTGCTAGCTCCAGAGTAGAAGGCTGATTTTCCCATCCAACCAGGACTCCAGGAAGGAATCTGAGAGGCTTTGGTGGTTCATGTTTGGTACTTTCCACCAACGGTTCAATAACTGCTGGAACATCTTCTGTATTAGACTGCTGAGGTTTATTTCTCTGCTTGTGTAGCACAGTTGCGAAGGAATTAAAAAAATCATTTTCCTCTTCTTCTTCCAGTGTCAACTCATGATGAGAGACTTCAGGTTTGCTTGGCTTGCTTTTCTTCTCTGGTGGCAAGTTACTCAAGGTACTTTCAGAAGCTTCATCCACAAAGCTACTAGTACCGCTTGCAACAGCAGTAATCTGCCTCTTCATTTTCTGGCGAATTATCAATCCCAGTAATAAATTTGGTCGATGTATTTCAATTCCTGTACAAAATTGTAACAGCAATTTACCATCTCCTTGTGTTTCGGTTAAAGGCAATCATTTTAACAAAAATAACTCCCATACTCTTACAGTATAGCATAGAAAGCATTCATTTTATGACATTTAAAATGTCCATCCTGAAACACAACAAACAATATTTAAAGTAATCAAAAACGTATTTCCAACATAAAAACTATGACTTCAAACACTGCAAATTAAAATTGCTTTAAGTACTATAATGTCCAAATACAGAATACGAGACAGTGATATAGGATATCTAGTCACATAAGAAAAAGCACAGAAGCTGAACAGCATGTGAGTCTACCACAGCTACAGCCTGCTGAGAGTGGTAGCAAAGTACAAGGGGGGGGGAAATAATAGCACACTTGCAACCACAAAGTCTCCTAATCACTTGTTGTTAGACATACTTCTACAAAGATTTACCAAGAGTGGCTTTCCAAAATGCTTCCCTCATTCCAGGAAGGCACAGTGTTTCAAGGTTTACTATTAGCTATCTCTTCACTATGTATTTTGTTCTGTATGATTTAGGTTCTTGAAAAAAAAAAAATTGTAGCTCATCTTCTCTTCATTTTTGGCCTTGGCTATCTCAAAAAAAGAAATAATCCAGAAATTTTTATAACCAAAAACAATTGATGCAAAATAACTCAGGTGTAAGCAGAACAGCTGAGAGCCATTTCAGGACCTTTTCTTCCTTGCCCATTTGTTTTCTAAACTTTCTATGTCCTTTTTTTTTTAAAGCAATTTTGTAACACTTGAGAAAAAAGGAATTAGTACATTTCAAATAATGAAAAACACTATTTTAAAGTTACAGTATCAATTTGGAACTCAGCATGACTGCTTTCATAGTTCACTTGCATCACTGCGGTTACTAAGCTTGTAACCTACAAAGCCAGCTGGGTCAGAAGAAGAATGCAGTGAACATGAAGCAAACTTCTGCACAGTAATTTTTTCAACAACAGTACTTAAAGTAACAGAATAATCTTACACTGGGAAATTAATGTCTTTTCAAGGAAGCTAATATAATACTATGGAAAACTCCTGATATTTTCAAACAGAATAGCTGGCATTCTTAAATTTAGTTTTCTCTTATTTTTCTGTTGCAAATTTCTTCAAGTAGCATTTTGATAATCAAGTTCACAATTCCAAGCTGTACTTACCAGGCCCATCAAAAGGCACAAGATGATGTGGGACTTTGTCTGAGGAACCTAAAGGGATGAGGTACAAATCTTTCACTAGCTTCATGTTATTGGCCGCTACACCATAACGTTTTCTACTGCTGAAATAGGCAAACAACAATGCATAGGATATCTGATCCTCTTCAGTTACAGGGGTAAAGCGAACTACACAGATCTCCTGTTTACAAAAAGAGAGAAAAGGATGGTCAGATACATCTTTTAACAAAATTTTAATTGTTTTAGTGACTGCTCTTTGTTTAAAAAGCACAATTCAGAGTAGAAAAAGCCTTCCCAAGAAGGCAGAGAACAGCAGGAGACAGAAGGAGCAGAAACAGAGCCAAAAATAATTAAGTAAAGCTGGAGAAAACAAATAAAAACCATTTAGAATAAAAAATGAACTACAGTGCACAACAGAAAAGCCAACATTTTATCAGCCAGCCAAATAACAAGCATGCCAGCTTCCAAGTAATTACTCCTTCCCCACCCTTAACATCACTAGAAAGCTTTATTTTGCAGTCTATTGTGTCTGAGATACCCATCAATACTAGGGGAAGACCAGTGTTCAGATGGCAGTACCATGATCAAAGCCCAGCTCAGGAGTCAATGCTGGTGCTGATGCTGCTTAACCTGGAAAACAGGACAGGATACTCTGCAAAACTGAGATGACACCTAATTAGGGGCAGGGGGTGATATGTTGAAAAGAGTGGGCTGCCATTCAGAGGGACCTCATCCGGCTCACAAAACAGGCTCACCTTTGTGAGGGTCAGCAAAAGCAAATGCAAAATCTTGCACATTGAGATGGAGTAACCCCATCCACCAGGACAGGCTGGGGGACTGACCGGCTGGAAAGCAACTTGGCATAAAAGGACACGGGCATCCTGGTGGACGAGTCAAGTGTCCAATCAGCAACACATCCATGTCAAGAAGGCAAACCGCATGCTGCCCCAGCAGGCCAAGGGAAACGATTGTTCCTTTCTATCCAGCACTTGTGAGACAGTATCTGGACACTATCTAGTTCTGGGTTCCTTGGCACAAGGACAACCTGCATGCACTGAGAGAAGTCCAGCAGAGGACCACCAAGATAGTTTTGCGTACTGTCATGGTACCAAAACTGAAGAGTAACACTTGAGACATGTGGAGTGGTGTCCAAACATTCATGACGAGTTACTGTCACAAAGGAATACAGGTATTCTCAAACAGCAAATGACTGGGTAAGGTTAGCTAGTAAGAAAAGAAATGCTATCAGGTGCCATCCATCCCATCAAGGATAACTGACGGTTACGTTGAAAGTGTCATGTACTTCACAAACTTTCCAGGAGAGAGGAAGGTTAAAAAAAAAAAAAAAAGAAAAAGGAACTTTAGGGTGAATAGGATGTATGTTAAACAGCAACCCTTGGTCCCCAAGATAAATTCTTACCTTGGTCCCCGAAGCTTTGATTTTTTCTACATACTCCCAGACAGTGTGAGGAGATATCCTGCCACCTACTTGAATACTATCAGGTAAATCCTACAAGAAAGGACACCAGACATCTGAATTCAATGTAAAAACTGTGGTAAATCCTTCATACAGTATCTATTTCATATATTCAAAACATACTTTATTCTTATAGTTCTTAAATTATAATTTTAAAAATCAGTAGAAGTTAGAACAGTAGGAACAAATTCATTTAAATTTTGGATATCTAAATTAGGATTTTCAGTGCAAAGTTAATGATCTGTACTAAATTAGTTACACTCAACACTGTTCATCTATACCTTCCCCAAAATTATTTATTCCAGTAACATTAACTGCAAATAGCTGCTGTGAGAGCCCCACACCTATGAAGGAATATAATAAAACTGGCAGAACCTTAATCATGAGGGAAAATCATAACCCACACACACATATATACAGACATAAATTTGTTCATGTGTATTATTGAATTCACTATTCACAAGTAACAAAAACAGACTTTCAGAATCATTTAGGAACATTTAAGGAAAAACAGTCTTTTGAAATAAAGCGGAAGAGTTTTGAAAAGCACATCATATTCATCAAACAATCCTTTAGTATTAAAGGTACTAAATCTTTACTGAAGATTTAAAGCAGAAGTTAAGACAATCACATGAATAGAAGACCTAAGTGCTTTTGATTAGAAAGCTGATGCATCCTGTGTCACTGGCAAGAAATAACACTGAGCCTTATGAGCTCTCCGATCTTCATTTTATGACACAAAGACAGTTGCAACCTTTTCCTGCCTCTCAGACACTAAGAGAACATTACAGAAACTTTTTTTTTTTTTTTTTTTTTTAGGGATAATTTACTCTTACAATGGAAGGTTAGGACCAGAATTGTCACCAGAAAAGCAAAAAAAGAAACCCTGTTACACAGGTTTCTGTTGCAGACCTGAAGACTTCTTGCACAGTCAACAGAAACCACCACTGGACACTTCCCTTCCAAAAATTGGTATCAACTTGTTTAATGCTTTGAATTCAAAATGGAGCTACAATTTTCTCACCTCTAATTCAGAAAGTAGATCCCACCAAGGTAGTTATTTCAGCAGCGAATTTCCTCCTATCTTTCCCCACTACTTTATACTATAGAAGATGGTCCATAATAAACAAAAAACAGTTCAACTTCTATAAAACCGCTCTGGAACTTTGGCTGCTCATCATCAAGAAACATTTTACAGCGAGATGACAACAAAACATCTTAAAACATATCAAAAAAACTTGAATCCTGATGTACCATGGCTCCATGTAGGACAAACTGAAAAATACTTTACTTACAAATACATACCCTACCCTATGTCCTCCTATAAATAGTGCAATGGTCTTGCCTCATTATCTTTCATCACTATACAACTATTAGCCTACAAGGTAAACAAGTCACTACAGTTAAGAAATGAACTGTTCATTCTTTGCAGAAAATATAAATACCTCTGTTAAATAATCAAAAGAGCCAGAAACTGGATAAGCCTTAATAACAAACTTTGCCACTGAAGGCATGTTGATAAAACCCTTCCAGATGAAATTCAGGCGTGCCAGAAAGAGACTTTCACATTCCACAGTACCAGGTGTTTCTGACCTAAAAAACAAACCACTTTGTTTAGAACATGATCTATCACACAAGACAATGTAAATCATATTTTTCTTTGCAAAAGAAATGACATGTCATTAAGAATTTTCTTTTTCAGTTAAGCATGCTTGAGGGTCAGTGAAGAGAAAACCAGACAACAACGTTTCATCTTCCAGTGGAGAAGACATGTTACATGAAAGGCTGTCAGTCAAGGAGCACATGAAGTCACTATTGTATCTTTTGAAAACGGAGAAATTTAGTCCAAGAGCTATTAAATGCTACTGAAGAGGACACACAAACACATATAGGTGCTACAGACCTAGTAAGCTCTTCCCCTGCCACAGGGAGCCGGGGAGGGGAGAAGATGACACACTGCCCGCTGGCCTATCTTCACCCTGCTTTCCTAGCTCCTACGTTTCGTTGCAACACTGTCTGCCCACCACCTGAATACCTGCGTCCCCCTTCCCTTCTCTCGCCCCACAGCTGGCTCCTCATCCCATTCATGCATGACTTCCACAGCCTCTGAGCAACTCCTCCAAACTGCAGTATCATCACCTGCACAAAACAGCATGTTTCCCCCTCTCAAAAAAACAAGCCTCGGTTTTGTGAATAAAGCAGCTGCAAAGAATAAACAGAAAGACTTAAGTTCACAAGAGAGTGTTTCTCAACCTGGGAGTTCCATAGAATGGCCTGGGTTGAAAAGGACCTCGAAGATCATCGAGTTTCAACCCCCCTGCCATATGCAGGGCCGCCAATCACGAGAGCAGGCTGCTCAGAGCCACATCCAGCCTGGCCTTGAATGCCTCCAGGGATGGGGCACCCACGACCTCCCTGGGCAACCTGTTCCAGTGTGCCACCACCCTTTGGGTGAAAAACTTTCTCCTGATCTCTAACCTAAACCTCCCCTGTCTTAGTTTAAAACCATTCCCCCTTGTCCTATCACTATCCACCCTCGTAAACAGTCGCTCCCCCTCCTGTTTATAGGCTCCCTTCAAGCACTGCAATGAGGTCGGAGCCTTCTCTTCTCCAAGCTAAACAAGCCCAGTTCCCTCAACCTTTCCTCACAGGAGAGGTGCTCCAGCCCTCTGATCATCTTAGTGGCCCTCCTCTGCACCCGCTCCAAGAGCTCCACGTCCTTCCTGTGCTGGGGGCCCCAGGCCTGGACACAGTACTCCAGATGGGGCCTCACAAGAGCCGAGCAGAGGGGCACAATCACCTCCCTCTCCCTGCTGGCCACCCCTTTTTTAATGCAGCCCAGGACACAGTTGGCTTTGTGGGCTGCAAGCAGGCACTGACAGCTCATATCCAGCTTCTCATCCACCAGTACCCCCAAGTCCTTCTCCACAGGGCAACTCCACAGTTTCCTCATGGAAAAGGTTACAGCCGCATTTCAACAGCTTCCACCACGTTATCGAGATATCCTAGAGATGCTATTAGCAGTTTTACGCCAGCTGCCCAGCAGCACCAGATGCTGTGCTGTTCCAGTAACACAATGCTTCTTTCTGCCTACACTAGAAACTGCTTCTTCAACCTTCAGCAAGCCATTCAAAAAACAAATCCACTGTCCTAGGTAAAGGATCCCAGTGTCCTGGTAAAGGCAGAATTTCAGCACAAACTCTGGCCAATTCTAAATAACTCTGAGTCAAAGTTTGTCTAGAAAGCCCTCCCTCAAATCAGAAAAAAAACAGCCTCATAAACAGCAGTTCCCTCTCCAGTGGGTAGCAGCGTGTAGAAGAAAATGAAGAGAGCTGCCAGCAAATAAAGCAGGATATCAAACAAGCTGCTGTTAACTGTTTCCTGTTACCTTGAGATGTGAAAGCAGCCTGATTTCCCAGTGTAAATGCTCTGTTTAGAGTGATCTCAAATTCCCTCACTTTCTACATACACAAACACACACCAAAATTCAGCTGTAGCACTGTACATACCAAGTTCCTTAATAGCAAAATACAATACAGAATCTATATCCTGACTTTTTTAATATGAGCTCACATGCCTTTTTAGACCTTGTTGCACCAGAAAACGTAAGGTAGTGTACTCCTCCCCAAAAAGAAAATGTGGTAATTAAAAGTTTGCAACCACAACAATATATGTAGTATTATTTATACAAATGCACAGCATCGTTTACTCCAGCAGAGAACCCCACTCCTAAGAAGAGTACAACTTCAAGTACACAAACAGATTAATGAAATGCTGTTAAAAAAATTAGCTTTAGTCATAGTAGCTTAACAAGATTAATAAAGTCTTTCATTTAAAAATACTGTTTCTACAGTTTATATTACTTTGGGAGAGGTGTGAATGATGATTTTGATGAGTCTTGCTTATCGTCTTCCAGTAATTCTGAAGCTAAAATACTTGATGTTGAAGAAAGCGCATCTGCAATGCTCTCGGCTTCATTGTCTGACTGCTTCCGGGCAACTCCAACAGACACTTTCACTTTTTTTGCAGAAAGATCATCAGTAGGTGGTGCCATTCGGCCTGCAGAGAATGAATTGCAATGCTTTTTATTTTTTGTTAAAGAATCAAAAGAGGACTTCCTCTGAAGACATTGAAGATGCACCAAAAATACTATATATTGCCATTGAAGTGGGATAGGATAAAGAAATATATATATTTATACAATATTATACCTAAATATTGCTACTGTAATAGAATAGGATAAATAAATGAGGAACCAACAATAGCATGGACAGCCATTAAAGTTATTTCTTCCTCTGGAGCCTTTTTTTTTTTCTTTTAAATACTAGACAACTTTATGCCAATAGCTTATCATTTTAACAGTCTTTTCCGCAAATTAGGAAGTAAAACATTGCTTCCACATCACTGTCAAACTAGGGGGGAAAAAAAAAACCCATTTATTCACATTCTTGAGGTATATTGAGGTTTATGACTGAAAAGCATTTTATGAAGCATGATGCATTTATTTTGATATGCTGTTCAAAATTACCTATGCAGATTTTGCAATTAAGATCAAAGAGATGATTTTTATGTTGACTTGTGGTGTCTGGAGATGCAGATTCATTTACTTCTTTATCTTTTTCAGCCTCCTCTGCCTTCTCAAACAACTTCGTATTAAGTTCCTAAGAAAAGTCAAACACATTTCAGTTAGCCTTTTGTTCCTCTGTTAATACTCCTAATATTGCTATTCATATTGCTTAAATATTTTATGGTATTTTCTTCCCTTCAGACTTAAAACTCTTCAGCTGTATTGCCTAAAAGGCTATCACAAAATCTACAAATGTGTTAAAAGTATTAATTGGTATTCCTAAATATCTTTTGGGTAAGATTTAGAGTATTTTCTACTATTGCCAGAATTCATCATACAGTCATGGACACAGCATGGAAAAAACAAGAAACCACCAGGCCCAGAACTGAAAGTCAGTGAGGATAAAAGAAAAATTAAACTCAGAACAGACCTAACGTATAATTACAGATATGAATGACAAAATCATAAACAAAGCACTTTACAAGCATATTGTCTATGAACTAAATACAGTGTGTTGCCATGTTTTCTTTTCTACCTGAATTTCCATTACTTCCTCTTGTTCTTTCATTGGTGTTTCACTTTCAATTTCTATTTCTCCTTTGTGAGTAATTTTTGTGATAGGTCTTCTTTCAACTTCCCTCTGTTCTTTCTCAATCATTTCAATGGTCTGTAAAAACAAGAAATCATGTATATTTACCTCCATACAATAAAATTTGAAAATCCACAAATATTACAACAGAAAATGTGATTGCAATTAGGAAACTCTCTGGGGGAAAAAAAGACTACACTTTTATTTTGCAAGCATCAGGTAGTTCCATAGAGCAAATACAGAAGCAGCTGGTCTAACTTCACAGTGTCTCACCTGACAGTGTAGTGAGTAATTATAGGGCATGTACTTAAATAAGTTATAAAGCAGACCTTCATCACTGAATTTAAAGATAAGTAATTTTGATTTTCCAAGAGCTAAAGAAAAAAAATGCATCAACTCTTTTCCCATAATAATAGGGAGAATGTAGGACATAAACACATATAGATTTGTATGATTTTTCCAGAGCCTGTTTTTGAGTACATAAACCTAACGCTCTACCTCAAAAAACCATTTAAATCTATTTTCAAAGTAATGGATATGCTAATTCTGATCAGCACTGCTTCTTTGCTCTGTTATACAAATATATATAAATAAAACATAAATCATTATTTTAAAAATTGCTTCTTAAAGCATATTTCTAATTTTTAAACCAGAAACAGTTTGTATTGGCTGTCTCCAATATTTTAAGCCTAGTTTCATAAGGAAACAAGGATTCTAGGATTCCTTTATCTGTCTCCCAAATTCCTATAATAGTGATTTTCAAACACATTGGGAAAACTTCAAGAAAAATTAGTAAGCAGCAGTCTCAAAGTCTTGCAATACAGTCACATGAGGTACTGCTATTTTACATGTATTCCATTTCAACTTCTAGAAATGTTGAAGTATTTCTCCAAAATATTTTAGGACCCTTCAGTAATTTCTGAGCAGCATATGCTTTTGTTTTGAAGCTGTGCCTCACAACAGTGGAATATTGTTATGTATGCTCTGCTTTCAGTATTTTCTTGATGTTTATGACAATAAAATAAAAGTAAGGAAGATGCAATATAAAAGATGGGCTTTACACAGCTTCAGAAGCAATAAACAAACTTCTCATGCCTTTCTAGTCCCTCAAAGCAACTTTGAGATAATACATTAATTCAGCAACTGTTTTTGCCCAGGAACTAGCAAAATGTTGTCATGGCTCATAAACAAGTCTAGTCACAATATATAAAGAAAACAAAAAAACCTGAGGAATAATTAACATTGCAGTACAAATCAGAGTCTCTGAAACAGCATCCTACTGTACTGCATCAGTCAGCACTGAACGTTCTAAGCACACAGATTTCAAGAGGATGAATTTCCATCTAATCTATGTTAGAGTACCTACTCATTAATTTCTTATTGGAAGTCATCTGATATAACCCACAATTCCTAGTATCATAAAACCCAAATACAAAATGCATACGAGTTAACACTACCCAAATTTTGTGCCTTTCAGTTCTATGAAGTGGCATATAAACACCAAACATTCTGCCAACATAAATCCAGATTTTGTAAACTAGAAAGCTTGATGCTGTAAACCAAGCATTTTTAAGCAGCTGCAGTTAACCATCATTGGACTAACTGCCCAATTAACAGGGTAATATCTAAGAAAAAGGCATTTTCTATTAAAAAAAAAAATACAGCTCCTTATATTCACGCTTCTTCTAAACTGTCAACACAGCTATATATAGTGTGACTTTCTGTTTCAAGAAAAGTAACCCCAAAACTAACCTAATAAGCTTCCTCCACTTTGTTGGTGGTAGGTTTTTTTGTTTGGTTGGTTTTGGCTGGGTTTTTTTTCCCCCTTTAGGTTGCTTTTCAGACTGGCAGATCAAGTTTTCAGCTTCAGGTTTACTTCCTAGGGGGTGAATTGTCACGCTCCATCAGTATGTAAGTTATAAACAACACCAGTTTGGTTTGGTTTTTACCCAAGAGACTTCTCTCCCTTTTTAAGAAACTGGTGTTTATAAGGCTCCAGCTAGAGCCTTAAAATCTTGTTGGAAATAAGCACAAAGCAGCCTTCACTCTTGAGATAAAAGAAAGAGCAAGCAGCAACAAAGCTGCACAGCAAAGAAAAATGCATGGTTTCCCCCCTTCAGGAATTTACTACGCTTCTTTCACTTCTGTCTTGACAACCCTGCTGGGTTTTGAATACTAAGTAAATATAATTATAGAGATCCTCCTGATTAGTCAGGGTTGCTTTGTGCAACATTTATTCTGTTCTTGCTCCATACACTTAACCTCAAAAAAAAAGGTTCAATATGCTTAGGCAGTCAACTAAACAGCATAATACAACAAATCTCACGTGTCTGTTTTCTCTCTGTCTCCAAGCAGCCAGTTCTTTGGAAGCCAGTTCTTCAGGGCTCATTTTTATTAGATGGTCTGGAGTAACCTCTCCTTTCAGCACTTTCTTAAATAATATCTAGAAGAAAGAAGAAAAGTTAACTACTGCTATCAAGACAAAAGCAGCAAGCAGCAGGAAATAAAGCAGAGAAGTAACAAACAGCATACTCTGCACAGCGATATGGATTATGTGGTTTTGTATTTTCCACTGTAGGAAGTGGTACTAGATTTTATAAGATAAAAAGCTGAATTCCAAAGCTCCATTTATTCTACATAACAGAATGTATCTACATATACCCTTAATGATCGGATGTATAATCAACTGTTTCAAAGCAGAAAGTGAGTTTATGCCCATTGCAGCAGCAACTCAAGGTGCAAATCCCCTGTATTACCCAGTAGAAAGACGCCAGTAATAAAGACAATGCCTATGCTTCTTGACTGAATTCCCAAGGCAAAAAAACCCCACATAGCTTAAGAGTGGGATAACAAACAGGGATACATTGTGAAAGGATTAATAATGTATCTAAAGAAGACTTTTCCTTTAATCTACAGCAAATAAAGGATTTCTCTGAAGGACAAGAGACAAATAATACATACATTATTCTTAGGATCTTTCAGATTGAACATTAAACTTCTGTATTTGTTCTTATACTTTGAGTCAGTGTCCCGAAAAAAAGAAAATAGCTCTCTTTCGATTCTTGTGGCAACTTTTGCTGCTCTCTCTTCAGGAATCTTTAAACTGGAATCTGTCAATCTGTGAGAGAACACAAGGGCAAAATTAACAAATGCTTCCAAATAAGTAATATTTTTTAATCTGCCTTCCAAAATAAAACAATTACAAACACAAATTAATGATGTAATTTAATAATATATCTTTACCTTTTCATCAGGATTTCCTTAAGAGACTGCTTGACACTTTGCCTTATCTGATCAGCAGAAGGTTTGGAAGCTGGCACAGCTGGCAGGTGTGTTGCACTAAGGGATCCTTTCTCATTTTTCTTTTTCTTAATTTCTTGTTTCTCATGAACACCTATCAAAACACACAGTTAAAAACTGTAAGCTACTCAAGACTCTGCTATGAACTTTTACTGTTGCTGCATATTACGAAGTTTTCTTTTTAAACTGATAAGAATTGATTTTCAAGGAGAAGGAATGGACTCACAGGGTTGTTTGTTGGGTTTTTTTTCTCTTATTTGGTTTAGATTTTGTATTACATTGACTCATCCAGAAACAGAAAACAGAAACTGCAGAAACAGAACTTTTGCCCTTTGACTTAAGGTATTGTCTTCTACACTGAACCAAGATGACCGGTGCTTATTAGCTTGATGAACTTTTACAATAGCACAGATTAATTTTTCAATGAGTAAACTAAGAAACAATATACTGGGAAGCACTTATTACAAGAATATTAAACTTTACTTCAAAATAGCATTTTTCATTAAACTTAGCATTTCTGTATCTGGTAGTCATCAAAATTATTTAAATTATAATAATTTCAGCTTCTGATTCAGGTAACAGACACTCTTAAGGCCTTTATAAGGTTTGCATCATAAATAATGCAAATAATGGAAATTTCTAGTCAAATTAAAATCATTAAAGCAAAAGCCCCAAATTCCCTCAAACTTTAATTTTCAGATTGTCAACTGAAAGCTCATTCTTCTCAGCATGCAAGCATGTCGCTGATGTAGAGTGGTAGCCTCCTATTTATAAAAGCAATGGGAAATAAACAATATCAATTTATTCACTTTCTACTCTGAAAAAAGAAACAAACTGAAGACCGATGAAGATCTAACTTGAGTGTTTGATGGTAAAAAGAAATATTTCTTTATATTGAGTGCAACTTAAAATGCATTAATACCAGAAGCAAGCTAACTACATTTTCAAGTAGCTATAAAAAGACTGATTTTCTTTTCCACTGGACAGACTGTGTGCTTAGACCATCAACTCTCTCATTAATGTGACTATGATTCCTGCCAAAATTACCGATTTCCCCTTCCTCACCAGCAAGGTGGTACAGAGCTGAGACAGCTGTATGCCATTCTGCGCTGTGATCTCAAATACTCATACGCTAGGCTTGGTAAGTAAAGCAGCTCTAAAAATGCTTTTATTTGCTCCATACTTTTTTTTGCTCATCTCCCCCTCAGAAGGAGGATGAAGAACTGAACTAAAACCTTTCCAAAAATGTAGCTTTGGGGGGTCAGGGGAAATGGAAAACCTCCACACATCAGCAACATTTTGGCAAAGTTTTAACCACCTGAAAACACAGCCCTGTAACAGGGAAGTGACGGGCAAGATCAGCAATAAACAATGCCACTATAAGCATAATTCAAAGCAGTTAAGAGATTAAGACAAATGTGCTGCTTAATAATTTTATGCTAATTGTCCTAAATGAGACTGCCAAGCCTCCCTTCTGTTTAAAAATTATTTTTAGATTAACTTCTATTCTGAAATACTCACTGTAGAAATCTTTTTGTCATCTCCCAGTTCAATTAATAAGTTTTAGAACAATGCAATTATTTCACAGGTGACAAAGACTCTTGCAATTTGCAGTTAAAAACGATGCCAATTATTTTGTGACTCAGAATTTCAAAGTTGAACAACAAAGTCTAAAAGATACCATTCAGTATAAAATACTTAAATTTATATTTACATTTAATACCAACATTTTCAATTGTTTTCTTCCACCAAAAAGAGCTTCTAGAATGTATCAGTATTGGCAAAAGACCAGGAGAGTAGATTTCTTTTTTTTTAAGCCAAGAATTCAAAGCTTGGGTTTTGGAGTTAACCACACAGCTCTCACACAAAATCTCACTACCTTTGCTGCTGAGATTTCAGACCCAAATGACAACAATTTCATATTACCACGATCTTAGAAGAATAATGCTCCCTGGATGGGAGCTGGGGAGGGGACAGAGGCTGCTGGGAGGGGAAATATGTCCCTTTAACCTTTAAAATAAAATTTAGATTAAAATCTGATGACTCAGTGTGCAATATAACGTTCCCCTTTGAAACGAGTTGATACAATTATTTGTCAATTTGTGTAAAAGACATCAGTAAGTCAAAGTATAATTTATATAGCAATTAAAACACTTACGTACATGAAATATTTCATAGTATTTTATGGAAGAGTATTTCAAAGTTTTCTGCAATGTGAAATAAAGTTTAATACAGAGGTGTCTTTGTGTACTTTTTCTCTTCTACTTAATAATGTGAGCATCCTCTACTATTCAAGCAGGAAATATTCACACATCTACACAGGAAACATTCATCTGCTAATCAAATTTTAAAAGAAATGAGAAATGAGATCACAAACATCACAGGAACAAACAGCTCTTCAGATCATCATCACTTGCACTATGAAATGTGGTTTGAAAAA
Source organism: Pterocles gutturalis (assembly GCF_000699245.1). Taxonomy (NCBI): domain Eukaryota; kingdom Metazoa; phylum Chordata; class Aves; order Pterocliformes; family Pteroclidae; genus Pterocles; species Pterocles gutturalis. The sequence continues at coordinate 62,141 of NW_010110891.1, forward strand.
CGATACTATAAAGAAAGTCATCAACCTTCACTGAACGTACACGTGTGTTACAATACGGAGTACTCCGCCAAACCTCATTACCTGATTTAGTGGACCTTTCAACCACACTAAGGGATTCTTTACTTGTTTTTTCATTTTTATCTTCAGGAGACCGCCGAGAAATTAGAGCAGTTTGTGATCCTTTTCGAGCAGGAACATGTTGCCCTTTTTTAGCATCCAGGTCTCTGGACTCAGACAAGTTCTTCCCATCACCAGATTCCTGAAATGAAAATTTACATGTTAGCACACTACTTAATGGTATAATGAACCACTAAGTAATTACCACACATTTTCCACAATTTTTTTTTCAAGTGTACTGTATAATGAATTCCCTGGATGTATGCACCATCGTATAAATATTTTCTAAAAAGTTACTGAACAATATCTGCCAAGTATTGCTTAACAATCTCTTCGAAACACTGGCTGAAGATACATCACAGGCAATTTGCAGTTAAGCTCTATGTTGAAAATCACTGTGTTTTCAGCTGCTTTAAAAGGTCAGGGATACCAACGAACACCCCCTTAACCAGTTTTAGCCACGTAGCCATAGGAAGAAGAATTAGAAAGCACATGGTAAACCAAAATTAAACAGAACAGCCTACATGTCACAATTACAATACTACTATTCAGAAATTAAAAGGATTACTGATTATAAAGTTATGATGGATATCATAGAATCATAGAATGGTTAGGGTTAGATGCCATATACTAAAAGACTCTAAGGAATTGGAATAAAACATCTCACTGCTCTTGCAGATTATCCTTTGGTCAGTAAAATGAGACACAAAGCAAGCAAAAAGGCCCCGATTAAAATGTTGTGCATTTTCTTCTACATACAATCTGAAGTCAAAACAACCAAAACTAAAATACTGTTTTCATATTGTTTTACAGATATTTAAAAGATCTGTGGTTTACATCATACAGCAAATTCACAGATGTCCTGTAAGTGTGTTTAGAAATCTGAAAGAAAAATGCACTAAGTTCCTCACCACTTCTATGTGCACCTACATGTATAGGTGTACATACACATACATGACACGCACATAACCCTGCTCAGTGCAAGAGTTTAGCAATATCACCTCGAAAAGTCAAGCCAGTTAGAAAATGAAGTAACCCTGAAAATAATAATGTATAAGTTTTATATTAGATTCACAAAACTGTTTGAAACATAGTATTTTAAATGTCAGGGCGTTAGGAGTAAATCCCTTCTACTTCCAATAATTAACAGCACTTTAAGCATTAAGACTCACCCGTCTGAAGATTTTGACTTTGTGCTTCCCAGCGTCCTCTGCTTGCTTTGGTTTTTCAGCTGTTACGTTTAGACTACAAGTAGGTGCTTGCTTCGACATCCCTGGTTTTTCACACTCATTTGCTTTTTCTTCTCTAGGGATTTCAGGTCTCACTTGAGTATCTGGTACACTTTGATCAACACACTCCATTTTTTTGTCTTCTTCAGCACAGCATTTCACACACACGTATTCTTTATCTTCTTCACCCATCTGCTGCGCTTGAGAAAGACTCAGTCCAACACAATCACCGTGAAACCAATCATCACATCTACCACAGCCTACCATAAATCTGAAAACAAAATAAGATATAAGTCAGTGCACAGACTACAAAAGATATAGCAACTTAAGCAGAACGTACCACACTTGTTATGATTTATACATCTCAACAATTCCTTCTTACCTGATAAACGATTTTCTCTGTAGCTTTACATCCATCTCCAGCCTTACGACATGGTATGATATTCCTAAGAAACAGGGTTTTTGCCTTGTGCAATAGTCCAAGAGAATATCATAACCTCATTATGTTTTTTGTAACCTACCCCCAAATGCTACCAACAGGCTTTTTTCAGACTATAGTTAAAAAAGAAAACTGATAAGAAAAAAACCCTAAAAATCTACAACTCTCAAAACCAGTAAACTTTTGTTTGAAAAAAACTTGAAAAGACAGTTTTCTTGAAAGGGCATATTATCCTTGCTTTCCTTCAAATATGATCATCCTTACAGTAGAAATGTATCAGCTGCAACCTTCCGCAGTAGTAAGAGATGTCTGAGCATTTTGATAAATATGATCAGCACAGAGTTGGCATTTTGCATCACATTCCTTAGAGCTTTACTAGTGAATTACTTCTAGAAAGCTGACACTTCAGTAGTGAATATGGGGCAAGGAGCTCAGCTTTCAATTACATCTGGCTAGCCTGCAGTAACTGATTTGCTAGTTTTCAATAAGGTACATGTCACTTTTGTGCTGCTCACCTAGTTTATTCAGAGCTAGTAGCTATTTAAAGAATGTTTCAAGCACTAAAATTAATAAAATTGAAAGGACACTTTTCCATCTCAAACTGTATCATTATTTGAAAATACAAGTAACAGTATTTTCAAAGTGTTATAAAAATCACTTGGTCTAAAATAAAACCATAATTTCTGACTATTTTGCAGAATCATTTTGAAAATTTCATTAGGTATCACTATACCTTATTGCACTGAAAGGTACAATTCCCAGTGGAACTATTTTTGGAAGGATATGGAATTTCAAAATTGAACAGATTAAACACCTCAATAAATCCCTTTCAGGAGACTTAACTGGTAATAATTATTTCTTACAATCCTGTCTTATAATAATGAATCTAGCATCATTACTAAAGTTCTGCTTTCAAATGACATAGGAAAATCTCTTACATTATCTACTCAAGTTCTCTTCCCCTTTTATACCTTTGTTTTATACCAACATAAAAGATATTAAATATATGTAGCACGATATATATTGTCTGGATGAAAAAAATCCAGAAAGACTGCAAGTGTATTATGAAAAGTGTGAATGCTTTATTAATACTGAAAAATTTACTGAATTATTCGTTTTTAAATTCCATAGAAGGCAGATCTGATTTAAAAACTAATTCAATGAAACGGTGGTAGTTTCAGTAACATTCAGCAAGTCAAATACACTGGCCCGCAAAGCCTGTTTCTTTAGTCTAATATCCTATAGATCTCCTTTGTACAATGATACAAAGGAAAATTATTCCTAACGTATGTATGTTCCTATTAAGGCTAGGATCTGCTATCCACTGACTTACCTACTTTGCAAAACCACGTAAATATTACAGAACATGCTCAGAAGAACTCGCATTCCCCAGAGCTGTAGATGAACACACTCCAGATGGTTTGGATGTAGGTACTATACTCAAGAAACTACAGGGATCTTAAGAGATGAAATATCTATTTAACAACAGATGTTTGACACACAAGAGAAAGAAAGAAGAAAATGTTGTGACTTTATGTTCTGTCCTTGTTTACCCAAAATAAATCAGGATGAAATTCTGCTGAAGTAAATAGCATTCTGATGCAAAATGAGTGTGAGAAGCTTTAAAGCACTGGCACTGTAACAAAAAGGCAATTTCCAGCTTCACTAACCTATGATGCTGTTTGCTAGATTTTTAGAAACCAGTTTTTAATCTGGTTTGTGAAGAAAACTATTTCCTCTTTTTTAATTTTCTTTTTTCTGAGCTGCAAGTACATTTTTGGTATTAGTCACAACTATCAAACAGTATCTGCCCATCTATATAGCAGTTTCATTTAGAAAGGCTGAGGTTCCTTCATGTTTTGTCAATCTTTTCAGATCCATGTTCCAGTAAAGTGAAGAAACAAGAAAGGCAACATCAAGGGACAACTGCTTCTGTTGGTCTTACCAGAGTAATACCGTAACATCCATAAACACAACAGGAAAACAAGAGAGAAGCAAAGGGACTTTAAGACAAAGATGATTGCTCCCTTCTGAAAATCTAGAGCCAAACACATGATGGCAGAAAATGCAGAGTGAGTGCCTGTTTCACAACTGCAAGGATCCACAAAAGGATGCTCTACATACAATACATCTCTCACCACAGCAAGAAAAATAGTAAAGCTTTGGGATTACCAAAACTGATTACAAAAATTCCAAACTTAAGATTTTCTTCTGAGCTGAAATTAGATCAAAGCATACAGTCAAGTGCTCCTTGATTAAACAACATTTTAGTGTAGTAATGAATGAATGGCTTTGGTTAAAAATAGAAGGAAACCAAGAACATACCGTCTTGAAGCCCCAACTGCAACTACTTGAATTTTTATTAAAAATAAATGTTTGTTTTGCCCCATTTTGTAAATTCAGGCATTGGAGTCTAACTTGTTAAATGAGCAAGGCAGATTGCAACCTTTAGCAACCAAAACAAAATTTTGATTAATATTTAGAAAATTAATTTGCAGAAAAGGAGATTAACTCTGGAGACTAAAATACACAAGATGCTGCACAACTTTAACATTAAATTGACAGCACAGGGAATTTTTCAGCTTCGCTCACACATTAGTAAGTGGTCAACAGAGATGGTGTATGATATAAGTAAAGCACCAGGATAGGCATCCAGTCTTACATCTTTATTTTCAAGTCTAACAAAACAAAACAAAAAAAAAAAAAAAAAGAAAAAATGAAAAAAAAATGAAAAAAAAAAGGTAAGAAAACCCTATAATGAATTCAGCTCAGAAACAGATCAATCTTCACTAAGAAGACGACACCGAGATGGACAGATGTCATTCAAGCCATCTTAAACTACCGAAAATGGGATACCCATGTGGCTTCACTGCAGCCTTTACAATAAGGTTTCAATTACACTATATTTAAACACACACAGTAAAACTTCAGAATTCAGGATTCAGAAACTAAGACCACAAGAAACTGGAAATGTCCATGAAGCCTGTACTATAAAACAGAATGTAGTATTTACAATTGTCTTGCTTAAACCTAGTTACACAGAATGGTAATAAAAATAGTAGTGCTGCCTGCCTAAAAAATCCACAATTTCTACTGGCATTAGTCAACTGCAAGAACGCGACTTCTGAGGCTGTGAGAGAACACACTGATTTTTATACCAGTAATGTACATAATCCTTTTCGCCATAAGGCCACTTTTACATCTTTATCTGTTTCACTCAACTGAACACAAAACACAAATATTATTTGTAACAGCAATTATAATTGGGTTAACGGGCAATGCTCAAAGACTAAAAAGGGCAGTCAAGGGAAACTGAAGCCTGGCTTGAAGGATCAAGGATGTCCTCTTGCACAGCTGTCAGAGTTGTTACTGAAGAGGTTCTGATATCTTGGACTATTAAAACACCAAAGTTCCTGACTGTAGATTGCTTCAAGTTTGAGATGCAGGAGTTTTACCCATGTTGTAAGGCTGGATTGGAAGATGTAAAGCTGAAAGAGAAAGAAAAATGTGTTTTAAAATATTAAATCAAGCCACATTCAGTAACAGAACTGCTTTCACTAGACTTTCATATAAAACCAAAATTTTCTTTATGAAAAATGTAAAAAGCGCTGCTGGGTGACAGCAGACAGTACTATAGTTCATTGGGACCTTTGCATAGGGTATTTTATTGTTTTCATTCCTTTTAAAGAATCCTCCTGTAGTCCACACATCGGCATGAAAAGATGCACCTTAAAATCAGAAAGTAATAGATGATAAATTAAAAGACAGAGATAACAATTAATGCAAACCTTTCACAATCTCTCTCAAGAGTGGGAGATTTTATTTGTAGTAAATTAAATTAACCTGTTAGATTAAAAACTCAGGCTTCGTCAATTTATTTTCAAAATATATAGGCCATGTTTTAAAATTAATTTACGTACATTCAATTTATGCAAGAAAAGCAAGTTTCCAGAGATTCCATTACTGTGAAATGAGATTTCACAAGTAAAATAGGCAGAAACCAACTTATTCATAGAAAAATTGTTTGTTGTAAAGCTATACTTATGAATAAAAGACAAAAAAATGGGATCTATCAGAATAGTTCAGTGTGGGCCAGTAATCAGCATTTTAAGATTAATTAATAATGTAAGGTGCATCGTACCACACAAACTAATTTACTTCAGAAATAATTGCCTCTGTTTAGTCCTTTGCATTTGTGGTACATAGCATAGGTAAAACACTGCAACAGGACTCAAATCTTAACAAAAAAATAATTGCAAAACAATTCCAAATGAAACCCTAACCCCAAACTCACCTAGGAGTAAAACCACTGTTCACACACTTTTTATGGACTTAGGTATTTAAAGCATGTCTCTCCCACATCCACATTTTCCCTCCCTTAATGGCACTGTTCACCAGTCTTCTATAAAATCTGTAGTAAATTTGCGTTAACATGACATCAATGTCTCAGATGCATTGATGCTACAGACCAGTCAATGCTAAAGCAGAGACACTTCAAAGAGGCAACTGTTTTTCCTCCAGCTAACACAGATGTTACAGGCTGAGAAGATACTGCAGCTTTAGCAGAGCCTAGGTTGCACGTCAGTGAAGTAGGAAGGGCTCAATCCAAAGCTCAAGTGAAACAACTGTTTGTCAAAAAATCTGGACTACCTTGCCAGAGCACGTATACATGTGCAGTTTCTCTTGTTTACTTTTCATACAAGAATAACACAGGTGACATGACTTTTTAGGTTTTCATTTTCTGGAAACAAGAACAACCTATCTTCAAAGAAACACTATCAGCAGATGTCTTCACAACAAATTTGCAGCACAGGAAAAAGGCACTGCGAACCTACTTAGTACATATTAAATTTCAATAACCCATCTTTTATGTAATATAAGTTTCTTTTTTCCTTATAGGCATAAGTTGGTTTGTTTTTCATGTTGCACAAACCTCTCCAAAAAGGAAGCAAGTTGGGAGACAAGCAACCCTACGCTCTTTGAACTAAAGGTGAACGCATGAAACGTGCCCAACAACAAAACAGGAAAACTTAAATCGCTGAACTTCCCAAAATCCTGAAAACAATAGGTACAAAACATCTCCTAATATTAATCACAAATCTGTAAAAAAAAATAAAATAAATTCAAAAAAATCATTAAGGGAACCTCTATTATCAGTGGATTCTACCCACACTTCATCTTGCAGGATCAGGATCGTACCTTCTATAAATGGCACATATACACATACTTGATAAAACTATGTATTTTGGACAACTCATGCTATCTATTTGCCCAATTCCCTAATGTTACTGGTATTAATAACAGTCCCACCAATACTGCAGCATAATAATATAATCCATATAAAAATACTAATAAAATGGTACAGCTGTAAATATAAAATACACTGGATTCTTTCTATTTGTTAATTATACACCACAATGCTATTTTGTTTATACTGTCATTCAGTTTTTCAACAGCTTTGGCTGGACATGAATGACAGCTTTTAATGTTGCAAGGCTTTTCACAGTGGAAGAAAGCAGTGACAGAAAACCTAAAAGCATCATCCATGACTAAATTGATGACACCTTGCATAATCTGCAGTTTAACATACACTAGCCCATGAACATCAATGAGAACTAAGGCATCATGATTATTTTAATTAGTTTCTTGTGAAGAATGTTGTCTCAACAACGATTCATTTACCGTATATGGATCCACCCTTAAAAGAAATATGCACATGTAATTTAAGGATGGTTGTAAATCCAGAGCTTTAATCTCCTTCCTCAACCATGCTCTTTGTATTGGCTGTACAAATTATGTGATCACCTGGTTCCAAAATAATTTACTGAAGAATCAGCATTTTTTTCAAAAAACAAATGTCCTAATAAACTTTGCTACAGGAAAACACACTTTTCAGATTTTTTTTAAACTTTATCCATCAGCCAGAGCAATTTTCTGTATTACAGTTTTGCAGAATCTTTTTAGTAACTATGTGTATGTAAGAGATGAAGAATACTTTATCTTTGCTAAATCAACTCCTACACTTTCCATTACTTGCCTTTTACAATATTATTAACTTCTATATTAAAGCAGAGTTGAAATGTGGGGGAAAAGAAGACCCTAAGTAAAACTCTGGACCTGCATCACTTAATTTTACAGTGAGCTCTGAGGCAGCCAGTTTGTGTCTGACCACACAAACTGCATGATCAAATCCCAAGGAACAACAAAACAAAAAAACAAAACAGAAAAAAAAAACCCCACAAAACAACAGAGAACACAAACTACCACAGCATATTAAAAAAACCTTACCAGAATTGTAGAAATCAAAGACGAAGTCAAAAGCAACAAACACTACAGACTTCCCTTGTGATGTAATGCTTTCTAGAAAATTTGCTCAAAACCAGCATATGTCAAGTTATGCACTATGAATTATTACTCAGAAATAGGTAGTACTTCTTCCATTACAAAAGATAGAGTGAAGACAAGGGAGACAATCTGCAAAAGGTCAGTTAGGTTTTGTCTATCTGTATAAGAAAAGAATGAGTTCAGCCATCCAGCATGCAGAGAACTTGTACACCTGCACTGAAAACTGAAGAAATTCATAATATGAGCCCTTACATCAGAAGGATGCATATGAAGTGTTAAGAAATCTTACGTTAGCAGATTTCTCAATGTCTGCAGAGCTACCATTTTCATCTAGCTCTATGCCAAGAAATTAAATACTTTTTTTTTCTTCAACTATCTTTAGAGATCTTCAATCTGTCTTCAGGAAAAATAACTACTGTTTGTGACAAAGCTTAATATTCTTAACATCACTCGAACTCATTAAGAAGTTCAGGTAGTAACTTCAACCCATAATATTTTTCTATGTGATATGCCTTTCCATACACATACACACGTTTCATCTATAGACCGATGAATGAAAATGTATGTGTATGATTTATGTTACGAGCTGACGAGAAAACATCTGACAGCAATATGGGAAAAGAATGGCAAAGTTAAATTGAAAACAATCCTATAATGAGGAATAACAATAATTCAAACTTCGCACTGAAAAAAACCTATTTCAGATGTGCTGAAAATTACTAAATTACACAGTAATTATCTGACTTGCCCAGAAACATAGGGTTCCATTTTCATATGAAAGAACAGATATTTTTTGATTATATTGCAAAGGTAAATCTCTGAATGGGAACCAACACAATACATCAAGCAAACTGACTGAAACAATTAGTCCTAAAGCCTAACATTGACCACCCACTCTATGGGTAATGAAGATATAAAATACAAAACAGTTACATTGGTCCCAGTTTATAAGCACCAAGGTAAGTGGAAAACTGAGCGTGAAGAGTCACTGTTCAAAGCTCAGGTGCCAAACAGTGACAATCTATTAACAGAAAAAAATAGGCATGTCTCTTATAAAGCAAGACAAGTTGTAACTTGTTAACTTTTTTGATCTTGTAAATCACATGTTTGTAAAAAAGGATCTCTCCTTTCCCAGCCAAATCTGTTGTATTTGCACTGCCAGGGAAGTACACTTCGATTTTCGATGTGGTTAGCAAATTATTGCATGTAATCTTAAAGATATAAACTGACTCCATTTGCCAGGTGCTGATTCAGAAATAAAACAACACACAATTACCATCCTTCATCCTTCTGCTGTTCTTCTAGCAGGCATGGTAAGATTTCTCTGGGGCTGTGAAAGGCCTATGTAAGCATCTGCCTTTGGGGATTCTGTACACAGACAAGGCTGATGAAACGATCTCCATGCGTTACCTTTGACTTGAATCAATTTTCCAAGCTTAGTATTGCATTAACAAGTTAATGGCTTTGTATTTATTGTAGGGAGTACAAAAAGGTTCAAGTGACTACTATTTTGTAGCCTGAATTCTACATGTGTTTCATGAACAAGACATACTGCAAAGCTCTTATGCACATTATTTCCCAACTTGGGGCTGCAACTTCAGTTTAACTTCTTTTTCTACAAGCAATTTGTACAGTAGCATTGATAAAAGTTTCCAAAGTTTAAATAAACATAGAGGAGGATATAAACACAAATATTGTTTCAGATCTTAGCTCTGCACTTGACATTTGTCGAACTTGCTGTCATTTGACAGTATTTTTGTCTCACACTTTCTCCTTTTCTCACAACGAACAGAGCGGGGAAAAAAAGGAAACAGGCTGGCCAGCTAGGCTATTACAACAAGGAAACAAAAATTCCTTGAAAAGCAATCCACCAAGCGAATGAACTAGACTGTATCATCTGTAGTCAACTTTGATAGTTTTCATGTTTTTACAAGTGATAAAAGTGAAATTTATCAAGTTTGTTTTTTTTTTTTTTTTGCACAGTACTGAACATATTTTCTTGTTCTTCCACAATAATTAAACGAGTAAAAAAATGCCAACGCTCTCGAGGTACAAGTTTTGTTTGCTCTTGTATCTTAGCAACAACAAGTGAATATGAAAGGTTTAAGAGTTCTTCCTTACAGCATACAACTACAAAATAAAACATTCTAACAAATTAAAACTTCATTACTTAGAATATTGATGATAAAGAGTGCTGGACTGACAGGCTTAATTCTTCTATTCTTAAACACTGGGTTCAATACGGCAAGCTTCCTCACTCCACTAGTGTGTCTCCCTCACTTTCTATATACAACAATTCTGTGTTTATGTACTAAGCGACCTTTAGCGAATCTGATCTTTTCCCACGGGAACTGCTGGTTGTGTCAAGAGTTTTGTAATACGGACATACCAAAAAAACCCCAAACTTCACAAGACTGACATTATGAAGCTGAGGGTACCCGTAATCACCATCTGTGGCAACTCACGGGCTCTCTCAACCCAACCTCAGCTGGTGATCCATACATTATACTATTCATCTAGCAGCAGTAGAGCTGGCAATGCAAAACTGGTTTGTTGCATTTAATCCTATATCAATGTATAGTATGTATATCTTCTGCACCATTACTTTGACTTTATAAACTAAGTGGATTTAGTTCTGTCTCACTGCTGTATCTTCCCAGTATTGGTTAGATCCATTTAGTATTCAAAATCAAGATTTTCTGAACTCTAAGAAGACATTTAGAACACGAAAACCCTCACAATGTTTAAAATGTTATCAAAAATACAAAGAAACCAGGAAGAGTTCAGCTCAAAGATGAATTTTTAAGAGATATCAAGCAGTTTAAACCCCAAATAAGCATATTTCACTTTAAAATTATCCACAGAAGCATTTTCATATCATGAAAGTGCCGTTCTGAATTTAAATATTTCACTGAAATACAGGCTACCCACGTACTTCTTCCATTGTGGTAATACAGGAGATAAAAACTAAGGAAATGCAAACTGCATAAAATTAAACACCATTATAGAGGCATAAATGGTGAAGAGACAGTCCTAACTGTAAAAGAATTAAAAAAAATAAAAACACAAGGAACTAAGTTTGACTGCCCCTTCAACCACGTAATTCTCACCAAGCAGGCAAAACAAACCCAGCGTTAACTCTTTTAATAGGCCAGATGGATGCAGTTACTATAGCTGCAGTTAAGGAAGTTTATGTATTTGTTTTTCAAATATGATATAAGTCAATAAAACTGACAAGGGCTCTTCTTAGATACAAATGAATGCTCTAAAAACCTCAGACACCAAAGGTAATTGTTCCATATTTCACTCTGATATACAGTGATCACACTCACTGAAAATTACTATTAAAAGTTTCTCTCACATAAGCAAAGGACTAATCAGAATCATCTTCAGTTTGAAATCAATAAAAAAAAAGGCTGGCAGGTAAAACTGTAACTACGAAAAAATACTTCAACAGTAAATTCAGAAAATAAGAAGTGGCAATAAAGGAATTCTTATTGACAGGTCATTAGTGGAACCCAATGGCCTTTTCCAGTTCACTTACAGTGTAGAAGAATAACTTCTGTCACAGAGGGATATTATCAACTTCAGATGCAACCTCATCATTAGGTTCAGTTAAACGCAATTTCAGATATGCCCACATGGACGTTTTACAGGGTTTTTTTGATGTTAAACTGATGTTCTCTGCTCACCCCCCACAACTACTCCATTAATCCTGTCACATTAAATGATTATACAAATTGAAAAAAACCCTCTGAATCTCTTGGTATTACAACCACGCTTCTACTAGGTAAAAAGTCACATGCAAACAACTATATGATTTTTTTGTTGATGGTGATCCTTCAACTTAAGAGGTCTCTGGAAAGAAGGAAATTATAGTCTGGAACAGAGACAGCTTATTTCTTTTCTATGAAAAAATTAAAATTTAAAGTATATATTTTAATGGCACAGGAGAATTACACATCCCTCAAAAAATGTATACGTATAATAAAATATTTCTAGTAAAAATTTTTGGCCAAACCAGTTTTGAATGCTCTATTTAAAAGACAAACAAAAAAGTGTATGAGTGCACAAGAAACTAATTGACAGTATAACAGACAGGCTTCCATCATAAGGCTATGCCTGTTTGTTCTGGCACCAGCAGTACGAAAAATTCAGTAAGAGAGGAAAAAAATTATCTTCCGAGACCAACAATAAATTCTCCAGACACAAAGCCACACACACCTGTTGCCATGCGGCTTTTTGCAAAAGCCACACTGCTTGCTGGGCACCCAAACATATTTGCTTTCACTAGCAGAAGTATGTTCCAAGCCCTCTCGTTTAACAGTTGAAATGTTATCTGGAATGAACAACGGAGGTTCATCAAGTGATAGACTTTTGCTACTTCTTCTCTGGCGAGGCTGGAGATTCTTATCAACTCTTCTTGATCTGTTTTTTTCTTTATCATCCTCCTTCAGGTGTTCTACAACAGGAGGATCTTTTGTCTCTACCTCATCCTTTGTGGAGCTATTTGTTTTTAGCACAGCTGCAAACTGCTGTTTCTGACTCTGGACTTGCTTCTGACCAGGACTTGAAACATTCCCTGATAACGGGTGCATGGAGTGGTGGGTACGAGATTTCTCACTTGCTCTTTGAATTGATGACTTCTGTACTGACCCAGAAGCCTGGACTCGGGGGATTTTCTTCAGCATTGTATTGGTCTGCTTTTTCACTGTCACCCCTGAAACACAGCTCTTTGCTTTCAAACCCAGATCAGATTGTTTCTTCCTCATTTTAATTGGGTTATTTGGATGCTGATGACTCTCTTGCTCATCTGCATTCCGCTTCAGACTTGCTGAAGATGGACTGTGAAGACCTGAAACAGAAAGACCAGCTCTCGTTCTTGAACGCGTCATTTCTTGTTGCACTGCTCCTGATTTCTGCTGAGCACCTGGAGCCAGATTTTGCTTATTCTGTATTATAGATTTACTGTGCCGGGGCCTAACGTTCTTTTCACATTTTGATGAAATGCTAATTTGTTTATCATAATCCTGAAATTTTGATGCCTCAAGGCTGCCTACTCTAGTACTACTCATCTGCTGCTGTACATTTTGGCTTGTTTGGTCAAGAACAGTGCTTTCTAAAATGGTATTTCCTGGGTCAGTAGAAGCAAACTCTTCATTTTTCAAGTCTTTATTATCAAACTCTGTACTGTCCAGTACATTCTCAGATGAAGTTACAGTTTTCTCCACTCCTTTATCATCATGTACAGGTTCTGTTACACATTCCTTTGCTGACAATATATTTGCATCAGGAACTTCCACATCATGGGAACCGAAACTACAAACAATCCCCTCTTCTACAGAGCTGGACAAATTTGAAAAGGTCTCACAAATTTCACTTGGATTCACAAAAACACTAGATGGATCATTAGCTTTTCCAGTTACCCTGCTTTGATCATGCTCTTCTGTTTTCTTCTCTGAATCCTCTGTTTCATTTTCAGTCTTTTCTTCTGAAGAAGTTTCAGAGTCCATTGAATCAATCACATCATTTGCTTCATTTTTAACTGCAGTAATTTCAGTATCTGCAGATACTAAACAAACTGACTCAACATTCCCAGATTCAGTCCTTGTTGCAATCTCTGTTATTTCCTTTGTTTCTTCAGGAGAACAGGTTCCTGCTAAATTAGCACAACTTAATTCTTGGGATGTTTCCTCAACTTCTGCCTGCTTGAGGGTTTCAGACTTTATTTCATTCACCTCTTCGGGACCAGGAAGACATTTTGTACTACTTTGGGATGCTATCACTGCTGTTGTCGTTCCTTCTGTCTGCCCTGATCGTCTTGTACTACGCCTAACTTCTTTAGGTTGTTCTGTTTTCAAGGGTGCCACAACCTCTGTCTCTTTAGATGGACTTCTCTCTTGTTTCTGTCCAGTCTTTGGAGCAGACACACTTTTTACGGATGGTTTCTTGGTACTAACAAGAGGTGCAACATTCGAACGCTTGGCTAGTGTACTCTGTCGCAAACTCCGTACCGGTTCTAAGAAGGGGAAAAAAAAAAAAAGTCTTAGCTGTACTGTGTCCTCATCTTTGCAAACACAAGACTAGCTAGAATAGAACCAATTTAGCTTACTGGACACAAAGAGAACTTAAAACTTAGTTGTTTACTGGATGTTAAAAAAACCCCACAGCTGTCTAGTTTAATAAGTAATCATTTACTTGTATTCCAATTTTACAGTGCCACAGTTTGGATGTAAAATCTCATTATTCCAATGGCTATGAAAGTTCTGAACAGTAGATATAAAACAGAAGTGATGACAAAAAGCCAATGAAAACCTGCTCTATTTTTCTACCACCCAGCCTTTTCTACAAGTAAAAACTGCAGAAGGTACATTGTGACCCTATAGCTGTGAAGTTTACAAAGCTTTTAGAGAACACAGTATTTGAACCTGAGATCCAGTCAGATTCTCATTTGACAACATCTCTTACATTTTCTAAACAAGAAAACATTCTGGTGCCTTTTTAAAAAGCATATTCACCAGCTTTGTACCACAGGCACTTATATAAATTCTGACTTCCCTCTTAAGTAATATTTTCTTTTTAACTTAGCCTACTTTATAGGGGGAAAAGCAGAGCTGTCAATAACTCCACCAGTTCAACAGGTTAGATTTTCAAAAAAACAATTCATAATCAATTAGCTACCACACAGAATTTAAATATTTTAATTAAATATCTATTAAGCATATTGAGATATTTTGATGAAAGACTTTATGACTGCAATTACTATAACCTAATTTAAAACAAAAATAAAATACACAAATAAAAATAAATAGAATTAAAATTTTAATTGGAAATAAAGAGTCATGCTAACCCAAAAGTCCAATGCTGTTTGCAATAGAACGTGCTTTTGTTGGTGAAGAACCACAGTGCTAATCTGATGCAAGTAAAAGCATCAGAATCTCAAAAATTAGTTTAAGGACCACAGGCCATAAGCAAGACACCAAATATTTATCAAAGAGGAATTTAAATTGAGCAGTACCCTATGGATGCCAACTTCTAGCTCCAGTTTATCAAAAGGAAGTGTTTGTACTCGAATTCACTTAACCAAATAGCAAAGCTTTAACTTAAGTTTATAAATGTTGGTAGCGGAGGGGGAGATTATAAAAATTCAATTGACTTCAAATGTTCAAAACCACACAATCAATTGAATGATCACCTTGTGCCATTAAACGTGGTGACTTTCTTGGTGATGTGACTGAAGCTTCTTCACAACGGCTCCTCAAATTCCTGTTAGGTAAAACAAGCTCATCTTCATCAATGGTGTCATGACCACTCTCTTTAACTCCTTCTTCATCCATAATATCATCGAGACCAATAACTGGAAAAAAAAAAACAAACAAGAGCCTAAAACTTAAAATTATAAAAAATGTTGCAGCTGTAATGCTCACAAGACAGTGGAAGAGACAGGTAAAAACAAAGAGAAGGGGGGAAAAATGAAGGAAGGCAAGACAGAAAATTCCCATGTGAGGCAGTTTCAGTGTAGAAGAAGCTACCACCCAAAGCTTAAAATTTCTGTAGATAGTCCTTATAGCTTTTTGGTGGACTCACATTTTTATTGTTTTTTTGCCACAGGAAGGTCCCCAGTCTTAGAGGATCAGCTGTCCCTCACTTTCCCTTCCCACCTAAGAAAAAGTGAAGAAAGGTAAACAGCAGAAAGAGCTGATCCAGAAGTGCAAAGAGTTTAAAATCACAGTTTTCTCATAGGACATCATTTCAAAACTCTACATCCCACCCACATCACGTCTGCATTTGCAACCTCTTTTTGGAAGAGCACAGAGTGCAGCATGGACTAGTCTCCCAGGAGAGTCAGAGAACATTGTCTTTGTTGAATTCCTATCCTCCACTAACCTGAGAAGGATCCCAGAGGCTGCTCCTGAAAACAGGTTTCCTAAGAGGCAGTCAGGTCACTGTAGCAGCCATTCTCCTCACTTTCTCTAAGTTTGGTTGTGCAATGGTAGCCTCTCCTACCCCAAGAGCCTATGTGTGATTAACAAATTCTGGTCCCTGTGGGACGTGAAATATGTGAGATCAAGCCAAACACCCAAGTGATTTTACAAAACATGGGTCTGACAAATACAACACAGACTCCAAACAAACAAGTATGCCTATTTTTCACTACTCAGGCACCTACCTAGAAGTATGTTTAAGATAAATTAACTCACATGACAGAAATAGGATATCTAAAAATTTCTAACTATTGCTTACTTAAACCTGTTTTAAATTAATTATCATCTTAGAAATAAAAATAAGGATTAATAGAAATTATAAATCTGTTGAATATTTAGGCTGTCTCAGAAAATCTGTCAATTCCTGCTCCTTTTCAAGTCTGATGTTACTGCAACTTGAATAAATTAATGCTCTTGTGAAGGCAAAACAATAATGAGCATACTTTAAAATAGCAAAAAAGTGAAGTTGTAAAACACTGCTAAGGCCAACCAGTGATGAAAAATCAAGTCCATCAAGACTGTATTTCAACCCACAATCACGTGTCATGAAGCATTTAAAAACTGCAAACAAACAACCTGTTAATTTTGAAGTTCAAATATTAGAAATATTTTTTAAAGCCTCTTAAGGAAGGCTGACCTTGCCACCAGCTAACAGGCACTCCAGACCTCTGTAATTAGATGGCCATCAGGAGCTGAAAGCTAGGGGTTTCTTGAGCTGATGATTTATCCTTACTCATTTTGTTTCAACCACAATTTTTAGTTACAGCATTGTATACCTCAGCTGACAGAAAAAGTGTGTTTCCGGAAATTACTGGAAGTTTTCACTTTCCAATCCACAGAGCCACCCTTACACCACACACAAGCTGCAGAGCACTGATAATGCCAGTCTTACTCCACTCATCCAAATGTTCCTTAATCCCTTATCTGCTATAAGCTACACACTAGCAAAAAGGACACACTGGCAAAAAGATGACACCGTAACTGCCCCGTTAGACTTTATTTTCCCCTAAATATCTAATACTAGCCATTGTCCAAAACGGAAAACTGAACGAGACGGACCCTCACCCTAACTCCAGCTGCTCATTCTTGTGTTCTCAAAGAATATGTCTTCCCAACAGCTCTGCACTTTGGTATAAGCGTTCTCATTTAAGAGTGTTCCTGCCAAATACAGGACTGGTATTTGGGAACAGAACGTGACAAAGGAGACTCCTTTCAGATCCTCTTCTGTTTCTTCAGTATAGAACTAAACTACTAAGCTACTGAAGATAACATGACAAGTAAAAACTACTTGGGTAACTTACTGAAACAGGCCTGGAGCAGATTTCAGAGCTGCCATAGAGCCTCGGGTTTTACAAGCTACCTGCTCAAGTTAGTGAATTTACACACCCACCTTTATTAATAACAAAAGGGATACATTCCGTCTACTACTGACAGACAGTTTGAAATATTAAAGTATTTTCATACTTACAAGACTCTGTGCTGCAGCTTTAACTTTACAGAGGAATTTGAAGCACAGAATCTTGCTAATTTCAAACCGCCTGAGCTATAACTCAGCTAGCACAGACCCATGAGGGCCCCCAGGAAGAGGAGCATTCCACACAGACCCTGCTGGGAAGAGAAAAAGTGACAGAGAATAGTAACAGATACAGAGGAGACTAGGAAACAGAATTATGTAACAGAAGTGGAGATAGAGAAACAGCACCGGGAAAAGTAAACCAACAAAAGCAAAACCAGACAGGACTAAAAAGAAAGAAATATAGATAACCTTAGTAATAAATACCTAATATTATCTCAGCAATAAATACAGAAATTAAAACAGAAGGATAAAAGATAGAAGGAAAAAATAAGGAAAAAAACGTATCTGAACAGGAAAGTTGTATACCAGTGCACAACTGAACAAGCTGCAAATAAGGAAAGTACAAATCATGTTCGACACATTCATACTGGAAAAGGCACCACTGGCCTTCAACTTAGTATTTTGAGTGTCTTCATTACTTATAAAGAACTTACATTTCCAAACTACTGTGCTGTGCTACTTCATTTTTATATAAGTTATACAATAATAGAATAACGTACAGTAAATATAGTTTACTTGCAAAATTAAAGTAAAATTTTCAATGTGTTAAAACAAAAGTGTGACTTTTTCAATTCTTCAGCAATATAAAATTGAGGAAAACAGGCCTTACTTGCTGGAAGAAGAGGAGAGAAGAAGAAGAAAATATCCCTGAAACATCATCAACATCTTTGAAATTTTTAAATCTTTGTTTTTATTAACGTAAGTCTTCCCTCGATTATCTTCATCCAAAATTAGGCTGAAATATTCAGGTTTTTGACACAGTGGCCAAGATAAACCTCAAGTGTAGAAAAAAAATTATTTTCTGTAGATGTTAGCCCTCACTTTCATTTGCTTAGCTAACCACACAGAACAGAACACCACCGATGTTGCTGCTTTGCATTGTTGTAAATGCTACGCTCACCTGAATCATGCTAACAGCAGGACTGAGCACGTCCATGGCATATTCCATAATTCAATTCTACAAGCATCACAAATTATATGGAAATGGTTGAACATTTTAAAATTTCTGTATGTGGATGATAACAGAAAAACAGTAACTAACACACGTCTAGGTAAGCCTTAAAGAGAGCTAATAAATTCTAGTAAAGCAATGAAACATATGTATTGATACTCAAAAAATATCAATAAGTTTCAAGACTGCAAATGAAGATGGTATATAAGAAAACCTTTTTTCCTATTGATATTTGTGATGCATATGTTCAAGAAATAGAATTTAAAAAGCTTTGTTAGAAAAAAATATATTTTCCAGAGAAACAAGGTCACTGATGATATAACTTCTCTAAGAAAACACCAAATTCCAACTGTTTTACAGAAGTTTTCCTGTAAGCTTGTAACCTTTTTAACTGAGAATTTGCCTGAGAGTACCTTGTGCTGACTGTCCAGTGCAAGAAAAGAAACACAGTAAGTTCCATGTGAAATACTAACTAACATTTACTCCCTTCTCCATTAATCTCTAAATTGTAAATAGGGATTTTTTCTGTGTTTAGAACAAAAACATATGAAAATCAATTAGTATTAATAATACAGCATGTAACTTGACAGAGGACTGAACCCCCATTTTCAAAAACGATGGGGTTACATCACAGGGCTACTGATGTATGGTCCTTTAGTGACAGGAGCCTGTTCCTTTGGAAATAAAGAGTAGTAAAGCACAAATTCAAACAACAAAGTAAAAACACAGCATCAAACCAAGCACTTTAAATCAAATTATTTTACTGAGAGCCTTTAGATGAGCTCTGATCTGTAAATACATGAACTGCCTTGCAATTCCTATTACAGATCCAACCTCTCTCCATCCATAAAACTGATCCAAAGAAATAAATAACTAAAGTCTTCAGAAGGACCTAAAATGGGGAAATCTGGTAGTTTGTTACCTACAAACAGAGAAGCATCCAAAATAAACATTCTCCAGGTTCTCAATACAATACCAATATAGTCAATTTAAATTTTTTACAGGAAAGTTACTACCTTGGTCACAAGACACTGTGCAACTGTTCACATGGACAGCTTGGAGGAAGGAAGGCACAGAAGTAAGAAAAATGAGAGAAACAACTGCAGACCCAATTTTGGGTTGCAATCTGAAGATTATATTCAAAATTTCTTCATATGCAGGAAGAAAAACACACATACACTTGGCCTGAGTGAAAAGAGCCCAAAATGGCTAACACAGCCAGACAGGACACCAGCTACAGAAAAGAAGTATTTCCAGTCAGAACAATTGGTTTGGCTCCAAAGATTCAGTAGGTGATCATGACTTTAGCAGAGGTAATGCTGCCTTCAACAATACTCATGAAAATAAAGGCTAAAACTAGAAAGAACAGACTGCACTTGGGCGAAACACTTTCCCAGCAGAAATCCAGAGGGACAGGGAAAAAAGGGCAATTAAAAAGGTGTCCCCAACAGTCTTTGTATACTCTTACAGGGTCAGTCTTCCTTACCATTTATGAGAAATACCCGATTTGACAAACATACCCATAAACTAAATTGGTTAAAAGTTTCACTTTATTATGAAATCCAGAAATGTCTCCACATGATATGCAATTCAAATTACATTCCTGTTACTACATCTATAATAAATAAAACTTTCCCAGTAAATGACATCCTGAAAAGCTACAGAATTCATGACAGCTGAGAAATACCAATTTAGTATGAATGCTTGTTATTTAGTTCACTGGCACGTGACCATTCTGACCTGCTGTGCTCAAAAGCTCATACAATTAGTGAACAAGCTTCTAGCATGTCTTCCAGAAATTAGAACAAAAAAGGGAACTTACCATTAGGGTACTATGCAAAGTTGACAAAAGGTGTTGCTCTCAACAGTTATGTCATATCCTAAACTTCAGTTTCCACTTCTGATGAAGGAACTGCTCAGAAGCAGTTTGGGAGGGGAGCAACCCCAAAACCACGCATCTACACCCACCCACACCACCCAAACATTAAAGATGCTCCAAGAGCTGTTCTATGTAATCTACTCTGTGTTGGTCACTCAGGTCTTGGAAGAACAGCCACCTGACCACACTGATGAACAGCAGCAGCACAGAGACACATAAAACATGATATGAGACACTTCCGATTGTTTCAAGGACTTGGGTTTCATTTAATTCTTAAAAGCCTCATTTTTCTCAAATTCTGTCCTTCAAGTGGCAAAGAGAGCAGTTATATCACCTTCCACTACCAACACTTTCTGCTAATACCCAGTAAAAGACAGTAAATGGCCTCCATTGCTGCTAAGCTCCTATGAGCTGCAATGAATAATAAAATCTGTACCTTGATTCACTGAAATAACAGAAAACTTCCTAACTGTGCTGTAAGAGCAGCAACCTGCTCAGTTTAATCCCACAAGCCAGCAACCCATCTACATCTTTACAGTTTAGCAGCCACTCCACAAACACATCCTAAAAGGATTTCAGCATAACATCTGTTAATTTGAGCCATACCCTTTCCAGCTTGTGAGAGGCATAAAGAGTTACTTCTACCTCTTCTCAAAGCCATTACCAGGATCACCTGGAAAGAATCTTCTCGTCTTCTCCAAACATGTAACTGTTCAATCAAAGCTGAACACGACAACCCCATTCTATTACTCAGTGGCAACTACAGAGCAAGCTCACTGAGTAGACAAAGACCAACTATGTCCTCTAACTGAAGAGACCAGTTAAACCCAGCACACAGTGGATTCCAGCCAAGTCATGAACATGAGACTGCTTTCCTGGTACTGATATAGTTCTTCCTATAAACAGGTAGGAAACAGACATCCATTCCCATGCTCCTTGCTATTTGTCATATACCAGTACTGGTGACTATGAGACGCTCAGTACAAGACTAACATGGACCTGTTGGAGCAAGTCCAGAGGAGGGCCACAAAAACGATCAGAGGGATAGAACACCTCTCCTACAAAGAAAGGTTGGGGTTGTTTCAGCTTGGAGAAGAGAAGGCTCCAGGGAGACCTTATTGAGGCCTTTCAGTACTTTAAAGGGGGCATATAAGAAAGATAAGGACAGACTTTTAGTAGAGCCTGTAACAACAGGACAAGGGGTAATGGCTTTGAACTAAAAGAGGGTAGATTCAGATTAAAGATGACATTTTTTTACTATGAGGATGGTGAAACATTGGAGCAGGTTGCCCAGAGAGGTGGTCAATGATCCATCCCTGGAAACATTCAAGGTCAGGTTAGATGGGGCTCTGAGGAACCTGATCTAGTTGAAGATGTCCCTGCTCACTGCAGGGTGGCTGGACTAGATGACCTTTTTAAAGGTCTCTTCCAACCCAAACCATTCTATGGTTTTATGCTACTATCCTCCCCAACAGAAGCATTTATAATCAACTTACAAAACTTACATTTTCTGGGTAGATGCCTTGTTAAAGCAGTGATTGGAAATCGAACTTAAACTCACAAAAATCTACATTTCTGTCTTATAGCCAAGTACTCGAACTGTTTAAAGGACATACAACCAATTCCTACTAGTATCCATCACATACAGTCAGATAACTGGTAACTCACTATAAAAATAACTTAGTATTAACAAAAAGCTTAGTTCATGGTGAGTCATGTGCAATATTTTTAACTTTATATAGGGTTAAATATATATATTATATATATTACATAGACTTAAATATAATAAATTATAACACCCTAAACCTGAGCAAGACAGATGCAATGTTGATGAGTAGTAACTTTGGATTAGGCCTGTAAATAACACCCAACAAGAACTAATGTCCATGCAGCAGTAAGAAAAAGAATGGAAAACAAATCCATACTCAAAACCAACTTAAGAGCAAGAGACAAGAGGTTCTTAAGACAAAAAGACCTGATCTCTGAAGTAAAGCAGGGAAAATGTCACAATCCTCAGAAACTTGGTATGTGGGTAAGCAGGCCTGAAAATAGCATTTCTCACAGCTTCTGCCACTCACACATACTCATGCTCCCATAAGAAATTTCGTATTTAGAACAGGGTCCTTTGGGTTGAAGGCATAGAAAGATAGTATCTTGGTTTATGCCCAGGTTTACAAATACTCTTGAATTCTGCTCAAATAAGGCCTTCAAAGAAGTATTAGTGAGCCATGCTTTCTGCTCCTCCATTTTATCCATGAGACCTAATACCATTTTAGTCAAATGACCTCCTCCAACTATTTTTACCTTTATTTCTTCAGCTTGCTCACAGCAATTAAATAAGCTGCAGCATGATATCTTCACCACTTTAAAAAGTGGATAGAATAGAGTATGTTCCAGTTACTCATGAAGCAGCATGATAAATCTGTCCTTTGCTGGCCCTCTGAACTAACTCCCATGAGCATTTTGTTCCTTTTCTTAAACTGTTCCATGGTCTAAGCATGGGTTATGCAAAATACTGTTTGAAAGTCTAAAATAAACTGTGGTAAATAAATTTGTGCCTCTGGAAAAAATTAACTCTTCAGGAATGAAATCAAGAGCACAGAAACACCACCATCCGCCATTTCACTATTTCCCAGGTCTTGCCCTGCCTAACATAAATAGATAACAACAAATGTACCTAAAAACAAATGCACCTCATAAAACCTTACTGAAAGTACATTTTCTAGGTACACTTCTAGCCCTAGTGAAAAGTAAAGAGAAGAGCCAATACCCAATCATTCTGTCACCATACTGCTTAATGCACTACAGAATAGATCCATAGTGATATCCTGCACAGAGGGGGGAAAAAAAATAAATGGAAGGATCAGAATACAGTAAACTATCATTCTGTATGATACACCAATGTTGTTGTAGCTCTAAGGATGTAAGTAAGGCAAGTTTTGTGGTGAGAGCTATGCTTTTCTTCCTTTTCAGCAAATTGATGTTGGTGTAGAGATGAGCTTTCACACACTCTATGGAAAAAACAGCCTTCATATGGGTAATTCTTCACAAGGGTATTATCATCTTGCACGACTGCATTCTTACCAAAAGTCTACCTAAGCTGTGTTAGATCACCAACAGTCTCAGACAAATAAAATAAATCATGAGCTATACGAATACTCAAGGAAGAAAAAAAAAAAACAAAGAAACTTTGCTTCAAACTGATAATTGCTCTCAACTTAAAAACTGTAAATACATACTGCGGTCCTACCATCTCAGAATAAGGACAGTTCTTATCAAGACCTACAAAGAACAAACAACAGCAAGAACACTTCATGTCCTTTTGCATACCTACTCCATTAATTCAAAATTGCATGTTTTAACTTACTGAAATGTGGCTCTGCTCTTGCTTTCAGATTTAAAAAAAACCAAAACATTAAATCCATTAACACAGCATAAATCAAATCAGTTTTGATTCCCTTACTCTGCAAGCAGCCTGAAATAGTAGCCACCAAGTACATGAGTTAGCTCACTTATTTTAATGGACAGTAATCTTAAAAATTAACTGTGATTATTTAAGTACCAGTAGTATTAATCATTGCACTGCTTATCGCTTTTAGGAGAAACAAAAAAGTGCCTAAAAGCCCCCAGGAGTCTTCCCATAATTTCCAAAATATCCAGCTGTACCCTATGAGTTAACGAAAAAACTTTAAATGCAGTACAGGTTTACTGAAGGATGCACAGCACGCAGTGTGAAACAACAATCTGCAGCACTGTCTTACTGAAAGGAAATAAAAAATTTAGAGGGGAGGAATTTGGTTTAGTTGTGTACACTGTACCGTCTTATGCACATCAAGAGTGACATAATTTTGTTTGGTGGGCTAGAGACAAAAATGTATTAGGATACTGACTACAGCAAGAACAAACAAAAACATTAAGGATGGCCTCAAATAATGTTCTACTAAAGTAGTAAAAAGATCAAATATCTTGTTTTGGCTTTGTATCTCACTTTTTCATTGTCTCTGTCAATATCACCTTTGAGTTACAATTTTCCATACTGTAATATCACTTAATTTAGTGAAGGTGAAAATTTAGTCTATCAGAAGAAACAAAACACATATTATATCAGGAAATCATCAAGATTTTCAGAAACCATTCCTAAAAGTTACTAAAAAAAAAATGTTGATACAATCAGTTATATGCAGTAATCTACAACATTTTTCAGTAATGAACCTAAAAACTTCTATTTTAAACTTCCAATCAAATAAAAAGAATCTATTAAGCAGAGAGTATATTTTTGTCTCTTACACCAAATTCAGTGTAATTATTCCAACAATTCATCAACATAAATAATTTTAGGGACTGGATCACCTTTTTTTTTTATATTTTGACCTTCCAAAACTACTCCACAACTCCTAAGATTATTTTTATTTAAAACTTTGCTCTAAATTGCTTCCAAATCAGTTGTTTCAAAACAGTAAAAAAACCCCTGTATTATCATTCCAGGCTTTTGTCTGAAGCAAAGCAAAGAACACCCAGAATCCAGTATCAGC
This sequence comes from Pterocles gutturalis, assembly GCF_000699245.1. NCBI lineage: Eukaryota > Metazoa > Chordata > Aves > Pterocliformes > Pteroclidae > Pterocles > Pterocles gutturalis. The sequence goes on from NW_010110891.1 coordinate 87,195, forward strand.
CCAGTACTAGAAGGCCTAGCACTAACAGAACAACCCTGAGGTCCGAGCAGTAATCCGTACAACTCCCACACGCCTACCACCAATCCAGAATTATTACGGTTTTTGAAGACAACTAGCAACTTCACTGATTAGACACAGTACTTACACTAAACACATCAAGACTTTAATTGGGAATAATTTACATATACTGAAGACAAATCCTGAATTACTTTGATCCAGATTAGCAGCCTTCCTCTATTGTTATGGGACAAAGCTAAAAAGAACTGCACATGGTTTACATGCCAGGCATGTAAGCAGCGCAACAAAAAGGGCAGGAAGGAGACAGAAATCTCAAATTATTATTTCTACATTATGAAAAAGGGTTGGTACTAGAGTATAACTGTATTTTAAATTACAATCTTAAAAAATTGTAACATTTACCTGTTGAACAAGGCATCTGGCAATTGGGATCATTGCTATCCAAAACAGGCAAACAGAACTGGGCACTTGCAGATCCTAGCATAGGATCCTTATCGCTGAGCATGTTCTTCAGCGAATCCTCTAAGACATTTTGACTTGTACTAAAATCCTCACAGACTTCATTCTCCAGGTTGGATTCTAGAAATAGGGCATCATCTAAGTGTTCAGTAGGAATTAAATGGTTAAATGTATCAACTATATCCATGAAGACTCCTGTGTGTCTTTCAGCCCTATAGAAAGACAAGAAAAATACCATAAGAAAATAAGCTACAAATTGTAAAACACCTAGGAAACCAGCAAATTGTTTTGGCTGTTGTGTTTTATAAAGAATGCTTAAGATATTTTAGAACCATAACAAAAAAAAAAATTTGCTTATGGCTTAGTATGGCCCACTGCATATCTAAAAAATCAATTCTCTGACTGATTATTTTTAAAAGAAATCCCATGCTAAGTTTATATTAACTCCACTAGTAGCAGCAGAGTGCTGCCACTTCTACAGATGGCATGTAACGACGGTTAACTAAAACACCTCCTTTCTAAAATTTGTTTAAACCTTAGGCAACCCAAGGGGGTGGGACACCAGAGAGAGGAGGAAGTCAAGAACAAGTGAACTGGGTTAAGAGCACTTTGATCACACATCTTTCTTTACTCTTCCATGTACAAATGTAAGGTCAGCTTCCTCTACCATCAATGGAGCTGAGAAAGCTCAGGAGCCTGCCATACTAGGCCCAAAACTGAGAAGGACTGTATCTCTGTTCACAGAGGAACTACCCAGCAGGTCACAGCAAGTAACTACTTTTAAGCAGCAAGGCCTCATCTCTATTATTTTTCACCTATCATTACACTGAATAAAATTACTGAAATTATATATGAAAATCTGACCTCAATCAAGTACATGGGAATTCTGAGCTGTCTTCAAAAGGGCCAGGAGCCTTTGGGAAACTTTGATTTTGAAGAAGCTTAAGTAAAGCTTAAGAAATGGTATTCAAGGATGGCCACTACATTTTACAAGAAGGGATTCCCTATTTGCAAGATCACTTCTTTGAGGTATAGCAGAAGTGTAACTATTGCAGCAGAGATTGAACTGATAAGAACATATAACTACACGACAGAATGGAAAAAAGTCAGCAAACTGTTTCTTTAGAAGTTTAGCATAAACATAGAGTAGAGAGACATAATTATAATAAATATGGTCACAGTGACAAGGAAAATGGAGCAGTGCCGTAGTGCTTAATTTGGCACATAGGAAACTCTGGGAGACTAGTTTAGGCACACAAAGCTGTTTGAGCTTCTGGGAACAGAAAAAGGACATACATTCTCTTCTGCTCCTTCCTTCATCATCCTCCTCCCACACACTAGGTTGGATTTTTTTTTTTTTTTTGAATGAGCACAGTAATTAAAGAAAAAGGAGAAGTGAGATATTTAGAGTTTGTAGTACTTGAACGGCTTTCTAAATCCCTATTCCAGTAACTTGCCACTGAACACATCCAGTACCTACTCATGCTAGAACAGTAAGTATACTTCCTTTTACACATTAACGGGACATTTCTATTTTAGCAATCAATAGGTAAAACCCTAGCCATACACATGTAAGAGTTCTGCTACAATTTCAACCCTATTTATCCAATTTATTTAATTTCACAAATTTACAAAAACTGCAGGTGAGCATGAATTCTTTATTTTTTTTTTTAAACTGTGACAGTCTTTCTTCCTTCCCTCACAGGGCAGCTCTGAAGAAGACAATGGTCAGGTATGGCACTGTGCCTTTGCACAGCGTGGTGTCTTTACAGTGTCCACACACTAACCATGGCAAAACAGTCTAATACCCAGCACCCTACTGACCAAATAACCAGCAGGAGGTCAGGCCAACTCAGGTGTATGTGCAAGTACAAAACAGTACTACAGCAGCAACTATGTTACAATTTGAAAGCTCTCTACATCAAAAAAATGGACTATTTTATCAAGCAATGCAGTGCATCTACACACACACCATGCCAACTAGCACCTACAGCAGTCCACATCCTTTTCACAGCTGTCAAAATAATTTCCAAATCTGGCAACAAATAAAACAGCAAACTAACAAAGGAAGTGCTATGATGCACTACATGATCTATTTTTATCACGCCATGTAGTTAAACTAATCTGATACTACAGAGGATAAACTACATGAGCTGCAGTGGCTCAAAGTAAGAAAACAATGATAAATGCCCCAATCCAGCACTTTAAAACACCTTCCTGTAATGACAGGGGTTTTCTTCATATTAGCATCACACAAGCACAAGAGCAACAGACTCAGGATAAAAGGATGGTGAACCCTGACACTAACAAGTGTCAATGACAGTGCAATACAACACCTGTGAATTACTTTAAGAAACCTATTGTACCCAAAATTAAACAGTGGCAGGGGCTTTGAACACATTTACAACAATACATCTCAAGTTTTTTTTGGGGATAGGAGTAGAACACTTAGGTAACTGTTACTCAAACATTGCTGTTACCAGAGCAGTGCTGACCACTTCATTACAAGCAGTGTTATGTAGTAAACCTCGAGCTCTTGCTACAAAAAACAGCCGCTGACAGAGATTAATCTCTGTCTTCAGCAAGGTGAGGAAAAAAGAATACCTACAGTTCTGCAAGACTACCATGCAGCCATTCAGAACACTAAAAGCACTGCAAAATAACTATCAAAGCAACTATACATGCACTGGCCACAGTCACCTTCAATGACACCTAACTAGCTATTAGAGAAAATTCAAGAGGAATTTTATTGAAAGCTTTGTTTCTGGAGCATGAGTCTATGATCAAGTACAAGTTCTATCCATATTTTGCATCAAAAATCATTGTAAGGATTTAAACAAAGTGGTTTTGCATAAAAATCCTACCACCACAAAATCTAAGATTAAAGAGTTTTTTCTACAATTTTTAAAACAGTTTGGTTATCCCAGTAAAGTGTATGAAATTAAAATTTTGCTTTACCTGGTTCAAGAAACCACTATTCAATTCCTTGCATAGCTTGTACAGTACCAAGTTTAGAAAATTATTTCTAGCACTACTACATTAGCTATCATAAGAAGTGTAAAATCTATGGCGACTGACAATGAAAAAGACGCTTCTTGCTATACAGCCAATTGTTAGAAATATTTGCTACCAAAAAAAAATTCCCTTACACAATACCTGAAGTGCATGAATTTTGAATGATTTTGTATTTTAAACACTTTGAACACCAGGAAACAAAGCCTAAGGTACAGGTAAGAACACAGTGAAGTTTTTCATGGGCACTTATGTCCAAAGATAATTCTAACAGCTCCAGGGAGGAATGCATTGTTCCCCTGGAACACAGCTGTGTCCTCCCCTTGAACCCTAAAGGCCAGTGGCTTGGCATCCCTCACAGCAGAAGTGAGCATACCAAGTGTACTCTGATCACACAGTAATTCCAAAGTGTCTTCCCACTGGGTAATCAGAAGGAACAGAATATGAAGAGTTTCATGTATGGAGAACCAGTGAGGAGAGTTCATGAACAAGGTAAAGGAGTAAATGACAGAGGAGGAAGTCCCAGACAGGTTCAGTCTGGCCAGACATGAAACTTCTCCCACCCACCGGCTCCTGAAGCATCAGGGCATGTACTGAGACTGCTACAGCAGACAGCACAGCAAGATACAGGAGTGTGAGTGCAATGAGATCTGACCACCCAGAAAAGCTAATGAGATAGGTAGAGCGAGCATTCTCCTATCTTACCTATATCAATTCCTTAAATAAAGTACATTATACTTTTGAGACTGTTTCAATCAGCCCCCCACTGCAACAATAGGTATCCACAGAAGTAACCAACCAACTAAAAACTTCCATTAAGTGATCCATCACTAAAACCAACCCTCTTAAAGAGAAAAGGCATGGCAGTTAAACATGACTTAGAGAATTTCTCCCACATTATGTTTATCATAAAATCTCTTCATGCTCTCAACGTCATTTTCTTTTTCAGTCTGAGTCTTCTGGTTAAAGCTAAAATGAGTTTAAAAACTCATTTCTTCAGTTGTTGAATTAGTTTGTTAGGTATGTCATAATATTGCCTCAAATCCCAACAAATACTGGCATGAAATAAACACGCCGTAGGATCTGACATGGCAGATTTTTTATCTTGTCCCCATTTACTACTTTTTCACTACATCTCTAGAAGCTCCTTTAAATGACTTTCAAAAATCCAAAGATAAATAGCCAGAATGATCACTTGCTAAGGAAAGAAACTGAGATCTCAAACAAGCATATCCTTTCAGACTAATCCTACAGGGGAAGGAAGACTAATATCTGGACAAGAGATGTTGTACATCTTTAAGGCTTCTCATTGTTCAGCTTGTCTGTGAACGAGGTTAAAAATTACTTCAGTTCCTGTTATACTATATTTTCTTATCAGAACAGAGTAAAGCAGTTTCATCGAGATATCCGACTGCATCAGCATGTCTCTACCATCTTATCTAAAAATCCACTTAAAGCAGAGGCAATCACAAATTTTATCTACCACTAGAAGTCCTGAGTGTTTCGTATCTGACATACAAGCCAAGTATACTCTGTCTTTGACTGCATTCTAAATCAAACACCAGGTATGTTCAAGTGTTTAATTTTCCAAATACATTTTTGGATTTTCATTAGACATATTTGTCTTGATACTTTAATATTTTCCTTTACATATGTTTTATTCAGTTTCAACAGTATTCCTACACCATTTATTTTAATAACGAAAAGTTGGGTTTCACACTTTTAAATAACATTCACTATAACTACTTTCTCTCCTTCCCTCTAAGCCCAGAGGGTGACTTTCATATACTAGCTTACATTTTAAACTGACTTTCATATATTAGCCTATATTTTAAACTTAAGCATACAAAATAGAAGTTCCTGTATGTTTATTGATCATCAATTTAAAAAGAAATATTATTTATGAAAGTCGTCATAAGCTGGACTTCAGAAAAATATTTCAACAAAGAAATTTAACAAAACAAATTGCCTAAATGGGGAGCAAGGGGGAAAAAATCAGAAGGTACCTAATAAAAAAAAAAAAAAAAGGAAAAAAGCTCACACTGCTTATTTAGGACACTAAAAATCCTAGATGTTGAAGATCCTATCTACTTTATTGACCTGCCTGAATCAGTGAGTCCAAAGCTGCTGAAGATAGCACAGTAACATTAAAATTTATTCCATTTCATTTATGTACCTTTCTGAATAGTGTCTGTTGCTTCCAATTCACTGAATCTGTCTAGTGCTTTTAAAAGCTTTTGTAAATCTAGTTATTAACTGGACTGTGTTGGAAACATTGCAACACCCAAAATAAAAGGCTTATCTCTTGTCCTGTAAACACTTTCCTTCAGCTTACACACACCAAATGACTGAGAGCAAGGCCTAGTCACAACAACAGTAATAGACTCCATAAAAAAAATTCACACTATATTTATTTCTTCAAGTAGTAGTAGTAAATGCTGTTCAGAAAAGTATACAAAAGGAACAGAGCTACTGGATGAATAGCATCTTAGATGTCAAAACAAATGGGGAAAGCTGACTGAGCACTGTCACAGAGGAATCAGTAAGTAACAGTAACTGACAACAACTTTTCAGGAAAAGAAGTGCACCTTAATGGACATGACATTAGCTGACAACACAGGCAATTAAAAAAAAAAAAAATCCCTCCCCCAAGTCTTTTGGTAACTACTGTACCCAAAAACATCATTCAAGGTATCAAATGTCTATCTTTGTTCACCAGAGCTGTGATGTCTGGCCACTCCACGTGCTCACTGATACCCTGACATCTACAACCCACCGACCAATCCATGTTGCTTCAAAGTGCTGATGCTGAGCACAGGCAAGTTTTACTATCATCCTGCCACTTTCTTGTATACAAAACTTTAAGGTCACAAGCACCTAACTAAATTCATTCTAAGTTGCCATGTGTCCATGTTTTAAGCACTAGAAGCTGCATTCGAATATTCTTATATTTATGGATATTACAGCACCAAAAGCAAGAACTGAGACCTAAGTCCTCTGTAGTAACAGATTTTGGCCAGAGCTCACAGTCTAAACGCATCATGGGATAAAAAAGGAAATCAATACCAGACAGTGCATCAGTGGCAGAGTTGGTCAGAAAACCTCACCTTTACAACTCTCGTGCCAATGTATTCACATTGTCTCAAATCCCATCATCTAGGGCAGTCTTCAAGAATTAAATTAACTGACAAAACATTTTTGACAGGACAAAGCAATCTGATTTATGAGCATATGAACTGCAATATAGCCACAAAAATGTGTTCAGAACTGTTAAAGAAAATTTCAGAGTCCTCTCTCAAAAGAGATGTAACACTTGCATGGAATATGGCTTGATGAGTTTTGGCCTTTGAGAATAATCAGATTTGATCTTTCATGTTCAGCCATCTCCCATCAAACAGGACCTGTCAAGACCTGTCAAAGACCTGCCTAACAGCAACATGTGCAATATGTTTATTTGAAGCACTAGTATTGCAGTAAAGGAGGCCCAGGTACACTGACAAAGTTGTACAGCAGAAACATCAACCCACAAGTATCCACATGCCACCTGTTCCCTTATTTAAATCCCATATTTATTACTTATTATTATTTTAATCCATCATTTAAAATTAAAGATCTTTTAGTGGCACCAAAATCAAAGCCCTGTCACAGCTCAAATAAACGTACACCTGAGCATTTCATTCATTCTTAACCAGCTCTTCTATACTATTTTTGTGTTTCTCCTCACCCTCATGGCTTCAGACACCACTTGACCTGAATCTTATCACCCTGCTACTGAAATCTCAATAGTCTGACACAACAAACGACCACCACATCCCAAAATCTATCTATAATCTGAAGGTATTTGCTGCTCCCCTCCCTGACACAGCAGATCCCTTACTACTTGTCATCACAGTATTTTAAATAAGGGCAGACAGCTCAAGATATTTTCTTTATTAAACCTTCACTATCCAAAAGAATTAGAGTCGCTAGCCAGAACTGTAGCTCATTTCAGTGAACAGGAAAGAAAACTAAATTTCAAACAAAGGATTCAATTAGAAGACAAAGAAATGCAGAAAAAGTACAGAGAAATATCTTCTTAATCATATGAGATCAAATTACTATATCACAGAAAATCAACTTACAATTACCTTTTCAAAAAAAAATACATTCCTTACCCTCACTTTACAGCTAGAAGAGGCACATAGTGATGCATCAGAAGTTGTACTCTGTCACAAAAATATCTTTCAATTGTGAAATCTTTCAAACGTATTTTGGAAAGTACACTGTTTTCTTTTCCTGGACTCTCCCATCAATGACTACTCTTCAATCCCACAAAAATTAAGCATAATCAAAGATTAGATATAATTTTATTAATCTCTCCATCACTACATATACCTCTAGAATTTGTAAGGTCACTACCAAGAGACATTTCCCTGAAAAGAAAAAGATGAGGATGGCTCATTTCTCCATCACTATTGCTACGCTCTTCTTTTCCACCCTCAAGTTCCTCAATAATTGTTTCAAGTATTTTCAGCTTCAACACAGTATGAATGCTAAACTGTGCAACACGTTACACTGATTATTTGTCAGTCACCCCAGACACAATAATTTCATTTGTAATACTTTTTGAATTTGTCAGTATCTCTCTGATAAAGACTCACTTAGAAACACACATTAGAATTAGGGTTTTTTTCAGAAATAGTTAGAAGCTTAATCACTAAGCCTCATGAAGTTTTCCACAAAAATATACCATCCATCATGTAGCTACACTGACACCACTATGGCAAATGTCACAAGCTGTCCATACTTTTCACTTTTTGCTGCTACATAGTGAACACTCATATCCCAATTCAGTGGACTTTGTCATCACTACTTCATAATATTACCTTTGAAAAATATTCCCTTGCTGTAAAAAAAAAAAGTTTGACGTAATATGCCCAAATAATATAATTACACAATTAAAGTTTATTATTTCCTACAAATAATTTGTTCCCCCTTGGTATTTTTAAGACTAGGATTTAACAATATTGAAGATGATGAGGGAATAATATTTTTTTTAAATACAAACTTCCATTAAAACAAAACAACAGATTAAAAAAATTCATACAGCATGCACCAGCTCAGCTCTTTGCACAATGTGAGTAGTATTCACTCCATGAGGTAGAGCTAAGCCTTCTGAAACGAGGAGGTCACACAAGTATGGCAGATGGTAATTATAAACTTTTTAGAACTTTTGCATTCTTCCAAACACCTTACCACTGTTGAATTACTTCAGTTAACTATACTGAATGAGATCTAGCCAACATGGTTAGTAGGTGCCCTTTCAGCTGCTTGAAATTCCTGAGGGTTTGCAAATGTAAAATACACATAAAAACTGAATGACTGAATAACAGGCAATGGCAGCTGAAAAAAATCTAGGGGTTCAGAACTCTGAATTTATATGTATAATCTCCAAAGCCAACTACAGAAAAGAAAAGCAGAAGCTACTTGGTAAAACAAAAAGAAAGCTGAGTAGGAGTTTCACTGTGGGCTACACACTAAGTGTAAAGACCATTCAAAGTTAAATTATTCCAAGAAATACAAAATACAGTTTTTTAAGATCTGCCTTATCGTTTGTTCTGAACCTCAACAGATTAATTTATTAAGCAAAACAAACCACAAACTAGTGGCTTTCAAGAGATGCCACGTTTACCATCCTCACACGTAATCCTACAACATTTCCACTGTTTAGCAACGTTATAATCCATTTCTATAAAGGCAAACGTATGGAAATTACATAATGGATTAACAGCCACATCAAAGACAACACCACAATTACAATTTGTATGGTACAGCTGTTGTCATCGCATGTTCCTGTCTTCCCTTCCCTACTCTTATGCTTCACTCTGCAGGCTGGCTCTACTAACTCAACCTACACTGCACTGAGTGCTCCTTCCAGTCCCCTATCTCATGGGTACAACAGGTCTCCACTGTGCAGACCATACAGAAAGCACACTCACAATCATATGAGCGATGGCTCTTCTAAAGCCTTATAGATAGGGGTTATTTGCACTCCAGCAGTGAGAAAGAAGCATAGACACGCTGCCTCAGAAAGTACAGCTATCTAATCCAAACATCGGATCTGGAAACACCACCAGGCCACTGAACGCCCCAGGTACCGCCAACGACCACATGTTCTCCTGCACTCCCTACAGTGGGTATTATACACAAGAGTTAAACACAAAAATTGTTGACGATGCTAAGCTGGAGAGACGGGAGGAGGAGCCCGAACAGGTCAGACCAATAGCAGGCAGAACGGCCGGGTCTAAACTGGTGTTTGTTCCTCAAGTTTGTACGGGGCAAGAAGGCACCAGCGGCTCGAGGGGTGGGAAGGGACGAGCACTGCCAAGAAGGGGAAAGACCTAGTAAACGCGGGGCAGGTTAGGCGGTGCGGAAAAGCGAGCAGCAGCATGGGCCCGGGTGGGCAGCCTGCGGCAGGGTCCCGCAAGCACACCGGGGCGGGGACAGGAGAGGCCGCCGCA
>NW_010110892.1:0-20689 GCF_000699245.1 Pterocles gutturalis
GCTTTCTTGGGCCCCTCTTGCCTCCAGGGTTTTATCCTATGGGACTCTTACAAGCAGGTCCCTGAAGAGGCCAAAGTCCGCTCTCCTAAAGTCCAGGGTAGTGAGTTTGCTGTGCGCCCTCTTCACTGCCCTGAGGATCTTGAACTCCACCATCTCATGGTCGCTGCATCCCAGGCTGCCCTTAAGTTCTACATTCCCCACCAGCCCTTCCTTGTTGGTGAGAACAAGGTCTTGTAGTCTTGCTATATACATCTGTTCAGTGTCAGTTTCATCACAACTGAACTTTATAGGGTAATTACCAATCTTACTTATATTAAAGCTTAATTATCAGGAGGCTTATTTATCTTAAATATTCTCTAACTACTTGGCCAAGAGAACTACCGTGAACATTTTATCCCACCTATTTATTACTTAAACAGCAGTCATACAGTATGTGCAAGTGTTGAGAAAATAGCAAAAGCATCTGTACATAAAGCCAAACTTTCATCCTTATTTCTCACAAAATGTCATATTCAGTCCTTGAAGAGATGCCATGAAACATAACTACCACTTGCAAGTGACCATGTCCTTATCACAGGTGCTCCACCTTCCCACAGTGTTATGATTCATACACAATGTTTTTTCTCCCCACTTTCAACATCCATCAATTACTGAATCTAGATTCTGTTTAACCAATCAAATATATAAAAGCAATAAAAGGAAACTTCTCATGTCAAACTCTCATTGTATGAAAAAAACCAAGAGCCGAGAACATTTTGAATACAACAGGCCCGGAGTTTTAAAGACCTTCTAAACAGATCTTTGAGATTTCTTTACCAAACAAATCATTTGGCAAACTAATGTGAATTAATTGAATACTGCCTAACAGAAAATACAATCCATATTGAAACATGTTTTGAGCACTTTAAATGTGTAAAATAAGATTTTTGTATATCATCATAGCCAGCTCTCCTAAACTCCTCAGATTCCCATCTTCATGGGATCACCGAGAGCCTTGTAGCTTCCCCTTAGACTATGTTCCCATCTTTATCTTACCATCTGTCTTTCTCTCAAAACTCTGATATATTTTTAATGACCATCTTTGCTTTACACAAAGACCTGTTTAAATCACGTTTCCAGAACCCCTAGTGTGATTTCAGAAGCTTACAGACATACTCTGTGGACCAATGCTGAGGCTGAGATATGATATGTGATTTTTCTAATTTAGTTGAGGCATTTAAATCAACACTGTGCACACTTGTATATTCACAAATTGCTACAGTCCAGAAACTGAACTTCAGTTTTGCTTTTTGTTCCCCAAATAAATCTCTAAACTTCTACTAATTCAGTAAAGACCAGTTTACCTTGCTTCTACCTTTTGGTCTTGTGACATTCAAGAGACTGCCTTTTGCTTTTTCTTAAAATGCTTAGACACTTTGCTGAAAATCTGTTTTGAGTTGCATCATTATAAGCAGACCTTGGGGTTCTCTAGATAAGTGGAAACACTCTCCTCCACGTCTGCTGAGTATTGATGCTTTGCTTAGCATTCATCTGAAACTTGGAAGTTAACTATTTTTACAATACTTAAGAAGTAACCGCTTGTTCCTCATCTCCTTTTTTGAAAACAAAAGTCATTAGAATTGAGGAGAAATGTTCGAGCTTTAAACCTGTTATGCTTTAAAAGTCAAAGACTTAATCAAAATTTTAACTGTTCATATGTTATTCAAGTGAGAAGAAGAACTTGGTGAGAATCATATTTGGGAAAAATCAATACATTTACCATCAGCCATGAAGTCCTGTTTATTAATAGAAAGTCAGATCACTGAAGCATTACCATAGCTAACATTTCCTGCCCTCAAAGCTACTCCTCAATCTCTCTATTCTTCCGTCTGTGTTATGTCCCTTGAAGGACAAAGTATTACCTCCTGCTATTCTGACTGGGATACAGATACATACTTTAGTTTAGAAAGAAATATTATTTGTGCCGTTTGTTTCCATAAAAAAGCTAAATAATTTTCTACAGCTTTCCCAACTAACTATTGGGAAATAAATCCACCTGTCCACAACAAATTCAGCATACCTACAGCAAGATTCAATGCACTGGTAGTTATTATTTTTTCTTTTTTATTCCTCTCCGTCTCCAGTATCATTTTTGATCTGAGTCACATGCAGATGCCAGTGTTGTAATGCAAGCCTGTCACAACAGGTTTCAGATGTACAGTGCTTCAAACAGTACTGGGAACCTTGTGCATGGCATACAGGAGCATCATGATGCACCAAGCAGAGGAAAAAATGTTCAGGGCTGTAACCAGTTCCCTAGGTAACAAAGAGATATTATTAAAAGAGAAAGTGGTACCATGGTGGTAAATAAATAAATGCATACAATAAAACCCTACAAGCATGACTAACTTTCCTGGATACTGCACAGAACAGAGAGGGGCAGAGCATGTAAATTCATGCACCTTGTATCTGAGGAAACAGAAAAACTCCTCACCAATTGGAAGGTCAAATAATACCTTCATTCATAAGTTCCTTTTAGGCAGCTGGGAACACTGCCTCCTAGTCCTTTTCCTGTCACCTCACCACTACTTTCCCAACTCTCTTTCACATTACAGCTACTAAGCAACAGGAGGTTTGCAGGGAATGAGTCATTCTCATGTGGCTGATAGGCTGAGTGTAGAATGGAGATTAGTGACCTGACAATGCACAGCCCCAGAATTATTGTGGTTCCGGATAGCCCACATGGTCACTGAATGCAGCAAAACTTGATAAGTGCTTTAAAAGGATACAATTATAAGTCACAGAATCATGGAATGGTTTGGGTTGGAAGGGACCTTAAAGATCATTTAGTTCCAACCCCCCTGCCATGGGCAGGGGTAAGTCATGCCTTATAATTCTCAGATAGATGTGTTAGCTTAGAAAGGACGCTGCTATATATTAGATGCACAGCTGACACATGACATTAAGCATTTCCTAGCAATAAGGTGTTCCGTTAAAGATAACTAGCCAATAATTAAACTAGATTTTATTTAGATGGCAATATCAAATCCTTAGGCTTTGGACTGATAGTAAAAATTCTGGAAATTAAGAAAAAGGGAAGTGGGGCATAACCATGCAAGGTCAGTTGGTTCTCAACGTAAGCAACAGATTTTGACATAACTGGGAGTGTTTCTGTGAGGACATCCTCCTGACTGAGTTTGTTTGTTTGTTTTTTTTCTTTTTTTTTTTCCCCCTGACAGAATAATGGGAAATAGAAAATTTATCTGGAAAAGACCTCAGAGTTCATCTTCACCATTTTCTTATCTCCAGGTAGGAATGACTTCTACTTCAGCTCTGAAACAGGCCTGTCTGCCTCAGCCTTGTCTGTTTTTCTTCCCAATGGTATTTGTAGCAGACACTTTGATGGTTCATTTAGCACTTTTAACTCAAGCAAAGTTTCTAGGGCACCAGACAGAGCTATTAATCCTTGCAAATACGCTTTGCAATATTTTGTCTTAGGGCCTCTAAGTGAGGACTGGCCAAAGAGTATCTGTAGCATAGGTCCCTCAGTCATGACTCAGCTGAGGGACTAGAATATCTAAAAACGAGTTGTGAGTTGTGAATATGAGCGATCTTTGTGACTGCACTAAAACCTAAACAGCAAACTCTTTATTTTATCCATGAAGTCCTAGAGTAGGTGAACATCTATAAAGCAATTTAGTACAGGAAATGAACAGAAGTCACTTTCCTTGCTAAGTTTGGTATGAATTGCATTGACTCTGGGGGAAGTGTCTAAGAGATCTTTTGCAAAGTACATTTTAACCTGTGAAAAGGGACCCATTCAAATCAAAGCAGAGTTCTCTCATTGCCTGTTCTCTTTAAAACTAGGTTGATTCAGTTTCATAGTCTTAGTTGGAATTGGTTAACTTCCTAAAAAAATTTTAGAATATACTCATAAAAACATTAAAATTTGCAGTACCTGCTGTCTGTGAAAATTTAAATGAGTAAGTTAACTGAGACAAATATTATCAGAAAGGTAAACTACAATATTGTTGGAAAAACAGATTTTGAAGCCTGATTCCAGTGTTCAAATTGAGTAGAAAATTAACAGACTTAACCCAGCCTAAATGAACAGACAAAGTTTCAGTTTTTTCCATCAGATTTCAAGTAAAAACAACTAAGTTTGTGAGTAATCCACTGAATAACAATTCTCAGAGGTTACTTGCAAATTATTTTTCAAAAAAAAAAAAGTTAGGTGCCCAGACTTCTCATAGGCATTTCCAATCTAAAAAGTCAAAGAAATAATACACTGAGAGGTACTGATTCACTTAAAAATCATAAAAGTTACTAATGCAAGACTTTGTTATACATGCTATTTAAAAGGGACTGAAGTAATTTCACATACACGTATGCGTGTGTGTGTATGTATGTATCACAAAACCACAAAAAAGTGACTGTCAGAGTTCAGGGAAAAGATGCTAGACATTAGATTATTCTCCAGTCTAGCAAACAAAAACATAATCATCTAAGATTAGTGGGTTATCAATTCAAATGGTTAAATGAAGGCTAGATTCTAAATAAAAAACCTGAACATCCACAAACAAATCCTTGCGGTAATTCAAACTTGTAATGGCTTTAAAAAGTAAACTCTGAAATAATATAGCTACATTAGGCAGAATGTAATGGATTTCAGCCTTAATCTGTGATTCAAGCTGCAGTTCATCTGAAAAAAAAACATCTATTTGAATAAATTCAATTTTTATCAATAACTGCTAAATTAAATTTAGGATATAAGTATATGTTTGGTGATTATGCTAATCTCACCACATTGCTACATCCAAAGGTAATCTGTAATTTGCAGAAAAAAACAATTTTCTTAACACTCTCATCTTCTGGGGCACTGCTAATTTTAAAGGTTTTCTTTCAATTTATTCTGCTCATATACTCTTTATATAAAAGTCACTAAACACTAACAATAGTTTACAGTTTCCAGTAATGAACTGTATTTATCACAATCTCACCAACACTCATCCAACCAAGCATAGTTAAAGCAGGTTTATTTTTTACTTTGTGATCACAAAGGAAAGTAAACGTGACAAAAAAAAGATGATCCAACTTCTTTTATCGAGGGAGCACCTAACTAGTTTTTGACTCCACTCTTGCATTCTGCTACAATCTTCTCCGGATAAAGCTGTGCCAAATTCATAGTTTCTCTCCAGTAAGTTTCTTGCAGAATCAGGACCTCAAAAATATCAAAACATCTGAGTTATTGCATAGCACCACAGCTTTTTTTAAAATAAAAGGAAGTTCTTACTAGTTGCAACAACTATGTTGCATGCACATGATTACCAGCAGCCATCATATCTAATGTGCCATCTGTACATATGTGGATTAATACCAATACTTCTGCAAGGGGCTTGAAACTAGCATAAGAGAACAGTTTGTAAGTGGTTATTGATATTTGAAACTACATAGCTACGTTTAACAGCAATGTTACAGAGAATCTGCTGCATACTTCTATGTACAATCTTCCTGAATGACATGGCAATGATAAAGAACCTCCTTACACTCTCCGCTAAGCATGTTTTCTTATTAAGATTTTGACTAACATTTCATGAGTTTCAATTGATTTGAAGGACCTGATTTTCTGAAAAAGACCCTTTTTCAGAAGTTTGCAGTACCGTTTTGTACTTTTTTTTTTTTAAAGAACTTAGACTCAGCCTTCAATCTTGCACATACAGTTTTACATCTGGAACTAATTAGAGACAGTATTTACCTACCCACCTGATGGCATGTGCAGGTAGCTCAGAGATTTTTCTTGAATTCAGTAAGATTACTCTCCTATCTTCATAAAGGAAAAGCAGCCAATCTGACACAGGTATTTTACTTGTGAAAAATGCATTGATGAAATGCATTTAATCTGAAGAGCTTTCTAATCATGTAAATTCAGAGGATTCTGTCAAGCAACTATATTGGAATCACACATATTTAGTTTAACTCATACTGAAAAAATGACAGCAATTTCTGCGCTCTGTCATCATCTTCAGAAAGCAATTATAGTAAAATATTACTGTCCCAACTCCACAATGTGTCCAACAATGTCCAAAGGGCTTTTAATAGTAGGGTATAGCTCCATCTTACCATTCTAGATGTCCTGTGGTGTGACTGGAGACAATCATCGATGTCCAAAAGGAAAGAACATTTTTGCTTGATTCAGTTATAAGAAGTAGCAAATAAAGTAGGCATTAAACTATTCTGACTGTATCCATTAAACACAGACACTTTCCAGAACATCTAACCTTGTATGAATGTATTGAGTCAAACAAAAGAAAGAAGAGGCAGGTCTGATTCTGCTAATTCTTGTTTTTATTGACTCATCAGTTATTACTTTGAAGATATGCATTGGACTCACAAATTTCTCTGTGGTACACACAACAGAACAAAAACATATTTCAGTAAAGGTGCCAAAAGAAGTGTATTAGTAATGGCTTGCTTTATTTTTATCATTTGTATGTTAGTTTGCTTGGAAACAAAGTGCATCAAAGGAGGACAAATACTCAATCCACTGGCTTATTTATTTATAGAACAAACACTCATGGTATATTATTGTACTTCTTCACTTCATGTACAATTTCTGCCCTTTCTGTGCTTGGGGTCCCCAATGAGTTTTTATTGATACCAAGACTGAGTGTTATCCCTTCTACTGGTCTAAAATACGAGCAATATTCAGAATTACTTCATTTATTCCCTGGTTTATGATGTCATTCATTAAAAAGCAACCTTTACCAACTATATTGTGAACTGCTCCATGCGGAACCAAACCAATAAGGCCTGGCTTCATATCCAGAATTGCTACATCACTCTGCAGTCACCAAAATACCTCCAGCTTACCTCCCTTACCATCTGGCAAGACTTGCTCACTTGTAATGCTTCCAGTTCCTGCCACTGGAAGAGAAGCTGACTTCTCCTCAGCTGGCAACGATAATTTGGGCCTCATCTCTACCTAGCTGCTGATTTACCAACAGCTTTTAGGAACTGGTATCTACGATGTCTTTACCACTCTGTCAAGTTTAGCAGCATAGTAAAGAGGCAATCACACAAACTGGATTTCCTTGGAAACGGGCTTCTGTCTCCACCACAGACTCTTATTGCAAAACAGTAGTTGAAGGATGTTTTATTGTACTTGCCTGCACGACTTATTAACCATTCTCATGTGATCAGTTTGATGATAGATTTTAAGGATCACTTGGAATTTATTTTCTAACACCTCTTTCAAAAGTGTACACATGGGGGGTACCGCATAAAGACACGTATATACCCCAATTGATTAATGTGATCTATATTTAGTTTCTGTAAGAGCATTTAATAAGCCAGCAGTAACTTATTGTCTCCCAGACTTCTGCATATTATATCTGCATGTTATATAGTGCTTATATATTATGCACTATTCTTCTTTTTTGCTTTTCTTTTTTAAAATCTTTCAAGCATTAAAAAAACCCTAGGAAAAAAAGCAGATTACTCTTATACAAAAGATCTTTAGCTGAAAAAATGGGTTGTCGCTTCAGAGTTACTTTGTAGCAGCTGAAGATCTGCCTCAGAATTTATACAGCAAACATACAGATTTCAAGCACTATTATGAAGAACTTTGTAATTTCTTAAGTCAGAGTAATTGGTGTGAGAAAAAAAGAAGCTGACAGAATAGAGAGAAACTGGGGAGAGAAAAAGAACCCTGAATAGTGACTTACTTGTAACATCATTTCTCCAGTTTCATCCCCCACAAACTCTCCAATGGAAAAGAGAAGGAATTAAAGGGATAAAGGGAAGAGAGACTCATGGGTTGAGATAAGAACAATTTAATAACTGGACTACAATAATATTGAAAATAATAATGATACTAATAACAGTAATATAAACAAATATACAACAAACAAAACCTCTTAAGATCAACAATCAAGTAAATATGCTTCTGTGATAGGTATTGCAGGATGAACAGGTTTTTATTGTTAGATTCCTAGTAGTGCTTCTATTTGTAATTTTTGCAGATATTTAACTCCCATCCAATTAGGCATAAATTCTGAACACTGAGACCCTCTGACTCACCGTATCTATAATTTAGATAAGTCTCTTGCTTGTTTAGCTTTATAGTTTATAGGGACAGAGAGCATCTCTTGCAATATTTGTACACAATCAAGCAGAGCAGAGACTCTGAACTCTACTGTAATACTAAACACTAACAGTCTTAATGTGGGTCTGTTGTTCCTTTCAAGCAAATATAGAAATTAAAGGAACACCCAAAGCTCTATCTCAGCCACACTAATCCTGTGAAAGCAGTGACTCACCTAGTAATGGCTTTCCATAAATTAGGCAGCTAAAAATGGGTAGGAAGCGTGAAACCATTAACACTTCCTGTAGTGTAAATTCTCTCACTGCATGTGAAGAAAATCCACACTGGTAAAAATAAGAAATGAAGGTGTCAGCACCCATCATGTTTAGATATGTTGTTAATAATTCAAATCTTCCTCCTTTGGAGCGTATGGTTTTAGAATGAATCATTCTGTATTTCCTTTCTCAAATGAAAACTGAGGTTTTGTTGCTCCATATGTTTTCTTCCCAGCTATTAGAAGAGAAGAAGTTCATATGGCTAATAGCATGTGTTGCCAGCATCATCTCATAGTAGTACCCTACTGCAGCCGTGTTTTGTAAGTTATCATCTTCCATATATCAGCACTGAAATGGAAATGATTGGTGTTAAAATTGACAACATATGAAAGAAAAGCCATACATAGCTTTGGAAAACAGAAAGAGATGAAGAGAAGGTGACACTGCTCTTTTGTACCCATGAATGGTCTTTGGGAGCAGCACTCCTTTTTATTCCACAGAGCAGGTTGGTTGCCTTGGGCCTGTCAGGAACAGCACATGCCAGAGGGGCACCACTGTGACTACTGCTTTTGCAGAAGTGGAACATGATAAAATAGAGATTGAAAACTGAAATTTCAGAACCAGTATCTAAACTTGGCTGATGAACTAAGATGCATCATAAAAAAAGAAAAAAAAAAAAAAAAGAAAAAAAAAGAAAAAAAAAGGTGCCTTTGTGCAACATCCTGGTTTATTGCTTTTGAAGGAATTAACAAGTTTGCTAATTATGAGGTGCCAGGCTACTAGCCCTTATATACACACATCTATATAGGCCCAGGCTGTAACTGGTAAGCAACAATTGCTGCAGAGTTCAGTTAAGCTCCACAGCTCCAAATATCTATTGAGACAGAGACAAGAGAGACTACTGCTCTGGCAGCTGCTGTTAAATAAGGAAAAAGAATTTCTAGTTTAAAGTGAAGTTGTCCACCAAAAAGAAAGGCTTACAATTTTATTTTTAATTAAGTTAAATACATATTTAATTTGAAGTTGCCTGTGAGCTGGAAGCCTCACAGTTCCTACATCAGTTCAGCCACTTCTTGGAAGCTAAAAAAGTACACGGCAGAGGAGCACACACAAAGCACAGGCAGTATTAATGAGAAGGGAGATCTGGGAGGGTAGGATTTACCAGGGCCTTAATCCCTCCCTTGCCCCATCTGGTAACACCACCCCTCTCATAGCGTGCAGTCGCAGGAAAGACACTGCACTTCTAAATACACTCCGGTATAGATCAGCTCTCCATCAGATCATCAGTATAGAGATGTCCCACATATGTAAACTTTTCTTGTCTCCAGACACTATACAAATCTATTGCCTTTTTCAAAATAAACTTCTGTAGACAGAAAGACAAGAGGGGCAGGTTGTTACTTAAGAACTGTGAAACAGCAAATGAGAAACTGACCCAAGACAGAGGGCAAGTGGGTGTTGTTAAGAAGGGCAGGCAACAAATGTTAGGTTCTCACTCAATGTAGACATCCCTGTCAATCCAGGAAACAACCAGCAGGTTTGTGGAGCTGCAACTGCTCAAACATATAGAGACATAAACCAGAGAGGCAAACAGGAACACCTACAGATAGTTCTGGGTGGCTGACTATCTCTCAGTAGATCCAGCACTTACTTTGTAATTAGTGCAGGGGAACCTCCTGGTGCATGGAAAGCACTGGCACAAGTTCCCTGGGACTTCTGCTTTCTGTCAGAACTGGAGGAAGGATGGGTGGCTAAACAGAAGCAGTGAGGTGCTCTGCCACAGAAACCCAGCATAGCTCCGGACAAAGCCACCTGATCCCAGCTTCCTGAGAGGCATTCCAGATGTCTAATGCACACTGATATGTATGCCACTGAGCGCGAGATCTTTGAGGATCTTTGTGCCTTAGCTGTAGTTCTGTTTCCATTTCTGTATGATTGTGAGGCATCAAACACTGCAGCCATGAAGAAGGCACATAGATACCTAGAGCACTACAGATTATCTGTGATAACAATAACTTGAACAAAAGTTTTTCCAGACTTCTTCACCCATGAACACTTCCTGGCTCACCAGAAGGGTTTCTGCCTTTTTTTCATTGATAAACGTAATACATTTTTGATACTAGCAGGACCTAATCAGACTATTAAGGTGACTTTAAGAGTTATTACAATTGCATCAGTCTTGCGTCAGCCTGAGAGGGTGGGGTTGCACTACAGGGTACATTGGGCTATAGTCACCAACACAGAGCACTGCAATAGAGCTGGAATTCAGGACTGCAACTACAAGGCTGCCTGGACACTGCATAAGCGGAGGCTGTGCCAGGCATGAGGAAAGAAATCCATATTCCCACTAATAGCTCTTCAGCTGCAACATATAGTCTCAAATACTTAGCTAGTCATCTAACTATCCTTTGTCTCCAACAAAACCCCTCTCTTTCCTATTTCCTTCTTTTATGTTTGAACCTGCTATTTCTCCAAGTATTTTTTTTACCTTGTCATAATCCATTAACTTCATGTGCTTTGATCTTTTCATAGGGAACTTATTTTCTCTCTTCAAAGATCTTTTCTAGTGAGAAGATATTTTCCCCAGTCCATAGCTTCTGTTCCCTTCACATGTCACAACATGATTGGTTTTTTCTTCTTTTTTTTCTTTTTAAAAAATTTATTAACATTTAAGAAATCAAATTTTGAATTAGAAGCAAGCCAGGTGAGTTTACTCCTGATGGCACAAAATGTGGCCTCTGATGAAAAAATATAAAAGACATTGTGCACGCTGCTGGAGTAAATTTGCTCCACAAAAGGTTTTAGAAGGCAGAGTAGTTACAGGAGAGCAAAGATAGTCAAAGGTAGTCAGAGTCAGTCATAGATCAAAGGTGAGGAAAGAGGCAAAAAAGAAACAGCAAGGCAGATGTGGTTATGTTTTAATCCACTTCACATGAGCCTCGCTGGACCAGAACATCTTTCCTTCTACCGACATCCTGCTCTTACAACCTGTTGCTCCTCTGTTTCGCTCACCACTTAACTGGTACTTAATGTATGTCTCAGCAAACACCGGGCACACTTGCAGGGGTTAAAAAGAATCATGACTAGCAGAAGCCACAACCCTGAAGCCACCTTGCCAGCAGAACAGTAACAATTGTTGCAAGCTATTTCCCAGTATTTTGAGAGAAGAAACATTCAGGAGGGGGACAGAAGTCTTAACTTCTTTTAAAAGAACACTGACTCAATTCTGTGAGACAAATTGGGAGGACACGAGCAAAGGGAAGACATTAATTAAAGTTCTGGGTCTATCATAAGCATGTACGACAACTATGTAAATAATTTTTACTCACTTCCTACTCTTTAAACCAGGATGTTCTATCTTCTCTCTTAGTTCCCATTAGCAGTTACTAATTCTGAAGGAAAAAAAATCCATAAAACATATACAATGGCTATATTTGTCTTTTTTTCCAACAAGATT
This sequence comes from Pterocles gutturalis, assembly GCF_000699245.1. NCBI lineage: Eukaryota > Metazoa > Chordata > Aves > Pterocliformes > Pteroclidae > Pterocles > Pterocles gutturalis. Next base: position 11,795 of record NW_010110892.1, read on the forward strand.
TTATTTCTTTTGTTCATTTGTCAATGTTTATGTGGTGTAAATCTGTGCAGTACTGAGGTTGTCAGTACCACTGTCTTTAAGACACAGAGAGGTATTTTGGTTTTAACCTATTAAAACAATTATCTTAATTAAAAGTTACTGTTTCTTCCCCCACTTTAAAAAGCTCTGTCTTGCAGACAGGTGTTTTTAGAGGGAAATCTCTCACCCCACTCTTCAAGGCGTTTTCAACCTTATGCATTCATTTGAACTTTCAAATCACTGCCTGCTTGTCCGATCCACGTTGTTGTCCTGCTCTGATGTATCGGATGTGAGAGACCCAGGACTTACGGGCTGTTTACACACTTCTCTTGATTTCAGCCAATTGCATATGGCTAATACAGGACTACTGCTATATTCCAAGAATTAGTTTGCTTTACTTACACGAATATTAAAGACTGGGGACAAGAAGGAATGAGAAAGATACTGGATGCATCTTCTTCTACCTAGTATGGAATTATACAGCCCACAACCTTCGCCTTGTATGAAGAGAGCTAGTTCCTGTGCAGTCAATTGCCACACACTGTCCCTCTAGGACATATAATCTCTATTTCTCTGGTGCTATAGACACAACTTAAAATAGTTGTTACTATTTCGTTATCTTTAAACTTGCTATAAAGGATACCTCCACATAGAGAAGATAAGCACCAACAATACATCCTGTATAAAGGAAAGTGCTACTGGGAAGAAACGAGTACCCTTCAAAGCCAGATTGCCTGAACTAGGACAACAGTCACCACAGTGGACTGGAAATGAGACCCCAAAAATGACAGGCTGAATTTCAACATTTTAATTTGTCAAACTTCTCCATTTTAGATAGTCTGAAAAATAACAAATTGCCTATCCCAAAACAACCCATGTAATACACACACATGCAAAAAAATAGCAACCTCTCAGGCTTTTATTTCTGAAGACAGCGAAACACTGAGTTGTCAAATAGAACGTGCTTTGTATCATAACACTCATATGCAGAATAGCTCTTGCACAGCATCATGGAAACATCTAAACTGGGCATTCTGCATACATATTTGCACAAAGCAGCTGTCATTAAAAGCATTGGCAATTTGAAAAAAATCTGCATACTTCTAGGCAGAGGTGTTTGTTCCTGTGCTGAATATCTTCTCACCTAGAAATCTCACACTTCTCACGGAGTATTAGTATCTTCTCTCATAATCTTTGTAAGGTCAGCTTACTTGTCTTTTTGATCTCTGAGTTCAGCATCCTGAGCATTTATCTGAATATGCCCCAAAGCAAATTCTATATAAAATCTATATTGTACATTCTGGAAAAGTAAAGGCTTCTTGAAAAGAACCCTATTTTGGTTATGGCAGTAACTATAAGGAATTCTGAGTTCCAAACACCCATCATTACTTGGGCAGAGGTCTAGTAATTAAAGACTAGTAAACAAAGTCCTTGAGACTTTTTCTTTTCTTTTTCATTAAGGGAAAGGAGAGCCAACTACAATATCTTCACTTTGTTCCACTTTCAAGACAGGATGACAGAGACAGCACTAATTTCCTTCTCCGTGCAAGTGAGGCAGTGTGATGTCTAATGTAGCAGTGGGTTGTGCATCCCAGTCTATCCTTGCGTCCTCTTCATTCAGTCTCTCTGTAGCTGTAGTAAAAAGGAAGCAGAACCAATCTATTCCATCCCAAAGACATGTGATCCCTGATTCAGCCCTGCTATAGGGTTCATTGACAGACATGGGTTAGCAGTGGAAGCAATGGTATTGCCCAGGTATGAATACTACATAGGGAGATTTTTTCATGTTGCTTCATATTCAGCAGGGCAGAGATCCTATTTCTCTTCACTGCACACCCAGTGTACATGTTCAGTACAAAGCCAGTTGGCCTTTGTCCAAAAGTTCTTTAAGTGGAAACTGGGAAAGCCTGGCTTATCATGACCACTGCTCTTCCTCTGTGTGTATGTAGCAAGAATACCTAGAGCTCTACTAGCTAATTAAAAGAGTTTGGGAGAGAGAAAACTTTGCGTAAAATTTCAAGTTCCCATTACGAGACAGTATTGGGCTGTTTAGTCTGTTCAGACGTCACACCATCTCTCATGTGCTTAGTATTTTTGCAAAAGCTGAGGCATCCGTGATGCTGCTGTTTGAGATGTGAAATTAAAATAAAAGAAGCCTTCTCCATCCTGACAGCTCTCATTTTTTTGTACTGTACCTGAGAGAAGGAATTAAAAGGCTGAAGTCTGGCAGAACAGAAAATGCAAAAGCTTTCTGAAATTCAAAAGTTCTATTTGGTGTCAGAGAGAGTCAAAGCCCTCACCTTAATTCCTCACATATTCTAAATTTATTTTCTTCTGACCTCAGCCTACAGTCTTTTCAGTTTTGAAAGCACAAAGCCAAGTTTGCCTAGTTTATTCTCTCAGAGATAGCCAAGAAGAACAAACAGATTATTCTACTTTGACCAAGTTAAATGAAATTGTAACTCAGAGCAGAGGGATTCCCTTCGTGTATTTGACAACACAAGGGAATTACTGCAATCCTGTCTCCTGTCACCACTGACAGCCTGTTTGATATACTTCTGCTGTTAAAGCCCTGTCTGGTTTCAGCTGGAACAGTTAACTTTCTTCATAGTAGCTAGTGTGAGGCTGTGTTTGGATTTGTGCTGAGGAGAAGGCTGATCACATACTGATGTTTATAGTTGCTGCCAGGACAGTCAGGACTTGTCCGCTTCTCTGCTGTGCCAGTGTCTGCAGGGGCAGGAGAAGCTGGGAGGGAGCACAGCCCCAGTTACTAGCCCAGGATTCAACCTTAGGTTTAGGATTGAGACACAAACTGGCCAATTCATATCATGCACATCATGCCCGCTATATTATAGAGGAGGAAGTGTCCAGAAGTTCACTCTCTCTGGGTTGCCCCACTCTCTCAGGGTCATCTCGCTCTCTGGGATGCTCTGCCTCTTATCTGTTTCCCAGGATTGCGGTTTCAGGACTCTCTCCCTGCTCTGGGATTTTTAGCCCGGAACGGACTGAGCCTTGGTCATTGGGTGATAAGCAGTTTCACTGTGTATCACTCATTTGTATATTTGAATATATTACTATAATTATTACTACAATTATTATTTTCAATTTTATTGTCATTTAGATAGTACATTGTTCTTATCTCAACCCACAAGTCTCTTTTCCCTTTACCCCTTTAATTCTCTCCCCCATCCCTGGGAGCAGGGAGGGTGAGTGAGTGCCTATCTGGTGTTGCTGCTAGCAAGGGTCAAACCATAACAAGCCCTGAAACACATGCTACCATCCCAGTACAGATTCAAAGGAAGGCCATTTCCACGGGAAGTTAGGCTAGGAGCTCTCCGTCACTTGGAGATGTAGATGATGCTTGCTGGTTGGTGAATCTGTAATCAATCTGTAATCAAGCCACCTCAGGAAGGAAGAAGTCTCAAATACAGGTGGAGAACTCACATTCACCACTGTGAAGTTGCAGGGGAAGGCAGATTTCAAGATAGACCATCTGTAGGTTAACATGGGACCACAGTGGAAACAACAGAAAACTGTATTCAGCGTATGAGTCACTGCCTAAGACACCTGGTGCTGGAGACTGTTCTGTGACTGCGCTGTCAAGAGACTGAATGCTGGCTCAGTGCAGCAAGCTGCAAGTGTAAACACCTATATTTGTCGCTTCTTCCCCATACACTCACCAGGTTGCTATCCCCTGACTGTTACAGTACTTTCCCACCACCCTTCAAATAAGAGGAGTTTCTCATTTTTTATCTGAAATCCCAGATGACAATTTTTTTAAAGATATGAAGAAATCTTTATTAAGTACCTTCCTTTGTCATTTACATGCATAATCCCATAAGCAACCTGCACAATAAATTTGAAAGGAAAACAAAGATTACAGAAATAAGCATAAATCTTTGAGAAAAATCTTTTCAACTAGAGGAGTTTTGCAAATGGTTACATATATCCAAGCACTTACGCAAACTACACTGGTCCAGGTTGGGGGAACAGCTGCCTTCGCTATAAACCAGATTCAGTCCTATAGACAAGCAATGCTAGAACAAACCCAGAAACAAGCACCATCACCAAGCTAAAAAAAACCCAAAAAAACAAAAAAACCAACCAAACAAACAAAAAAACCCACCAAACCACAACAAAACAAAAAAACCAACCAAAACGAACAAAAAAAACCCCCAACCAAACAAAACAAACAAAAAAAAGGAAGGTGCCATTTTAAATTAAATTAACATTTGGCTAGTCACTGGTTAAGTTGTTAAATGTTTTACAGTATTTGCGTATTTTTCAGATTCATTCATCAGAGAATGTAATGCTTAATTCATTGTGAGTTTGCTTCTGAACTACATTTTTTTATACTTTTAAAAATGTTTTTCTTCAAGTCATGCAATGTTACTGCAGCATCTCAGAGTGAAAGTACCTTGTACAGAATGATTTAGCTTTGAGCTAAGCCTGATCAGAGCCTGATCTAGATCCAGTAGCCATGCTGCCTCTGAGGATTTTGGTTTTAACTTCCTAAACAGATAGGATCTCTTGGACTCCTTTTCCCTTTGCGGGGTAGGACTTCGTCTTCTAAGGGACTTCAATACTAGCAACCATTCAGTGAAATCAAACTTAAAGTTTCTGGAGTTCTTTTACTTGCTATGAGAACTACAGTTCCTCCAAGACTACAACAAGTTTCTCAGAAATCTTGGTACCTCTTGTTCACTCACAGTGCACAGCAATGAGGGTATTTCTGAGAGAGGAACCCTGCTCTCCTGGGTACAATGCTCCCTTCCCCAAGGTGCAGGCCTGCTCTAGATTCATCCACACACACTACCTGACTTATTAAGCTCTTTCCTCCACCCCAATATAGAGTGTGTTTGATTTTGTAATTGTTATGTTCTAGTGTCAGTCAAAATGCCTTCTTTCTGCATGACAAGTTTCACCATCCAGACTGCTCATGAAATACGAAGGGCTGGGAGAGGGGGCTCAGGACTGAAAACAGGCTTTATTTCTAAAACTGTCATGGTGAAGGAGATCCTCAGCAAACAGCTATCTGGAAGTCAGTAACAAGAAAAATATCAACTTGCATAGTTCGTAACTGGCTTTGCCAGGTGGGGTTTGAAGAAGAAAAGTACCTGTCAGCTGTGATTTCTGTTAGGAGATCATTCTTCTGCTAAAACACTTCAGTCTCTGCACAGAACTTTAAATCAAATCTGCTCATTCTCCCCTAGAGTTAACTGCATAAAACTCATTGTCATAACAAGGCCAATGAACATGCTAATGCAAGGGTCTTTGCTTTATAACATTGCTGCTGTAGCCAAGCATCCATTATGAAGATGAAATACAAGAGAACACATTGCTTTATGTACAGGAAGCAATTGAGAACTGACATGAAAATGCGCAGGTCAGTGTCAACAAGCCAAGATACATGGGACATATTCTGCCCTTTCATTCCCTTCTCCTTGTCTCCCCAAAACATTCAATGCAAAGAAAAAGCATCAAAATGTTAAGTAACTTGAAATATTTGTGTATTTATATCATCTAGTAAACAAAGTTGCTGAAAAAAAGTCACTGTGTGATCTTCACATATGTGTGGGAGCCAATATCACAGCTGTCAGGGAATGACTGTACAGCTCCTTGCTGTAAAGAAGAAGTCAAACATTTCAGAAGCAGACTTTTATAGCCTAGTGGGATCTCTGCTAAGCACTGGGGATATCCAGACTGTCAACTGCTTCCAGGAAGATATCTGCTGATTCATCCTGGCAGAACCCACTCTCAAGCTGAGCTCTCCTTGGATCCCAAACAGCAAAAAGGCTCTCAACTACGGCGCCGACACCAGCTCAGAGAATTCTGCTTTGAAATTCTTGGGTAAGCTAGTGGGCTATAAATCATCATCAAATCTCATTTGGCTTTTGAAGTGTAGGAAACAACCAGATACCCAATGCCTTCTGGAAGGAATGTTTTGTCACTCAGTGCACTTGTGATGGAAAACAAACAAAGCTATATTTGTACACAACTGTCCCCTGCAAATGAGTACTTGGACAGAATCAGACCTAGCAAATCAGGCCTGCAGCATCTACCACTCTCACCATATACAAGGGATGCAAGGTCATACTGCCAGAGTTTTGCTTGTTGATGCTTAATCTGATGCCTATTTAGGACTCTTTGCATTTTTACCAATAGGCAAGACCAATTATTTTGTGGTACCTGTTTTGTAAGATTTGATCCCACACAGGATGTTCAGCAGCACAAATTGCCATGCCAATCAGTTTAGCTGCTCGGTGATAGCACAAAGTGCTCTATGCCTTTCAGGGTTAGATGACAACTTTGTTTTTGCTGCTATTGATTAAAGCCCTTTGTTTCTGCATCTGAATTGTCAGAATGGGTGACAGCCGTTGGGTGCAGCTATTCCCTCTGTGCACACACTGGAAGTGGATACTGCTGGAGACACACAAAGGAAGGGGAAGAGGGAACCATTCTGTATCAAAGCTATTGGCAAGCCTAGCTGGAGTTTAGGAAGCTTTCCTACAGATAAACCTAAAAGAGTGTGTGAAAGAGAGGGAGGGGAAAGAGAGAGAGAGAAAGGGAGACATTTTTGCCTCTTTTTTCAGTAATGTTCAAGATCACCAAGAGCAATAAGAAATGTACAGTCTTAGATTTCCCCTTTCAACTCCAAAATAATGTACAAAACACTATCTCATGTGATAGGCTGTGCCAGCAGCTGGAGGATAACAGCAGACCAGGTTTATGCTTTCAAGCAGCAGTGCCCTTTGCCTTACTGCAGCACACTGTAATTAATGCCCTGAGCAGGGCCAGATTCACTAGCATGATAAAGAGGAGCTATTTTTATATGTGAATTCAAATGAACAAATGTAATTTCTAACCATTAACCTCCTGAAGTAGATAACAAGTGGGTTTAGGGATAATTAACAATTTTCATAGTTTCTAGGAAAGCTCTACGAGGACCCACATATTTCTAAAATGCTGGCATGTTGCCTGACTCAGGACCTCAGTGTCTTGACAGGCTGAGAGAGTTGGGGTTGTTCAGCCTGCAGAAGAAAAGGCTCCAGGGAGACCTTATAGCAGCCTTCCAGTACTTAAAGGGGGCTACAGGAGAGATGAGGAGGCACTCTTCATCAGGGAGTGTAGTGGTGGGACAAGGGTTAACGGTTTTAAGCTGAAAGAGAGTAGATTTAGACTAGATATTATGAAGAAATTTTTTTCCTGTGAGGGTGGTGAGGCACTGGAACAGGTTGCCCAGAGAAGATGTGGATGCCCCATCCCTGGAGGGGTTCAAGGCCAGGTTGGATGAGGCTTTGAGCAACCTGGGCTAGTGGAGGGTGTCCCTGCCCATGGCAGGGGGGTTGGAACTGGATGATCCTTATGGTCCCTTCCAACCCAAACCATTCTATGATTCTAAAAGGGCAAACAATTCATTACAACACCCCTCACCTCCCAGAGCCAGCACCCTGGCCTTTCTGTGGGTGCAGAGGAGATGCTGAGAAGCCTTTGGAGCCAATTCCCAAGCCCCTTCCTTCATAGGTCCACACTTGTTCCTATATAGGCAATTGAACTTCAGCAGAGCTGAATACTTTGGGTGCATTGCTCACTTTGAAGGTTCAGAGATTAATTCCAGCAATAACTGCAGTTCACAACACTCAGTGGAAAAACTTGTTCCTCACCTCTTCTCCAGAGGTACATGAAATCTAGACTGAGGAAGGAGATCTGGAGAGGCTAAGGATATGTCCTGCTTCTCACAGCCCAAAAACCAGAGGTACCTGCTACCAGCATGGGTGTACAGAGCACTCTCTGCCAAGCTGTACAGCTTCACAGATGAAGGATCCACCTCTGCAATGCCCTGAAGCAACACAGTCCTTTGTGCTAATTCAACAGCCACCATCTTGCTAGCTAAAGCAGGGATTAAGCACACCATTTCCTGAAGTTACAAACTGAGCTGCATAAACCACAGCTCTGTAGCAGTGGGTCACAACTCCTGTCTTGGTCAGCACACCACTCCTTGGTAGCCTGGCCCACTACCAGCAACTCCTGTCTCTTCCAGTCTGCTGCATGTGACAGTGAGGTTTGCTTCTCCTCTGTTACGGATCTGGACACCCTAACTTGAAATAAGCACATATGGTTTTATTAAAACATGTAGTCTGTGGTACTGACTACATTTACAGGAGAAAAGAACAATAGCTTTTTCCAAACTACCAAGCTATTGCAAGCCATGGTGTAGAGAGACAGGAGCAGACACCAAGCTAGGGGACATTGCATTGAATATGAAAGATGAGAAAGCTTGTTCGCAGGTAACCCACCTCCTCTGCAGGAATATGAACTTTTGCATTCAAGCTAAATTTAATAATGCATTCCAGTGATCTGCATTTTTTTTTTCCAAACTCTGACATTTCTTCCCTTCCCGAATACCATGTTTTCCTCTTCTGCTTCAGGTATTTCTGTGGCATCCACTACCAACAAGTCGAAGATGAAAGTGCTACCAAGTTATCATGGTTAAAAGTAAATATCTTCAATTTTTGGGAAACAGCCAAATGTTAATTAACTGCAACATATTCAATTTTGACTGAGCTTTTCAAACAGGATCACAGAAGTGCTGAGGTTGGAAGGGACCTGTGGAGACCATCTAGTCCAACCCCTTGCTCAAAGCAAAGCCCACTAGATCAGGTTGCACAGGACACTGTCCAGTCAGATATTTTCTACTATATCCAAAACCAGTTTGCAAAACATCTCTCCTGAACACATGCACTACAGTCCTTTAAGTTATTTAAAACCAAATTTTACAACTTCATTTCAAAGAATGCAAGGAAAGTATTTTGATAATTTTGTAACCTAACACATTTTCCTGCATCCAGAATGGGAAATAAGAAAAACCTTTTCCCT
>NW_010110892.1:20707-26662 GCF_000699245.1 Pterocles gutturalis
ATTTTTAACACTGTTCAATTTTTCAGCTTCATTTTTCAATTAAAATTTTAAAAATTCAATCTATAATTCCCATCTAGATCTGATGCGAGCATCTTAAAAACAGCATCTATCCAGTATCAGGCACTAACAGCAGTACAGTACAACACTTATCACTGTGTATTTCCTCTCTTCAACTCTTTTGTAGGCCACAAGAGGAGTTTTGTAAACTCTGTGGACACTTCCTTTCCTACTTAGACTCCATCATAAGGACACCATTTGAGGAAGCAGGACACATAACAGCCCATGGTATATTCCCACTGCCCATCAGTTCTGTTTCTGTCTCCAGCTTCTTGCAAAGGCTGTCTCAATTCTGCAAGTTATTCACATGATTCATAATAATAAAAACTCCAGTGAAGTTCACAGCACTGGCTTCTCACAAGCACAAACTGTCAGCTACTTGATGCTTCCAAAACACAAGCAAACTGCAGCTCTGATGTATAAATATGCTGTGACAGCACTTGATTCCAATACATTTACTGGTTTACATTTAGAGAACACTACAATAGATGAGAATTTACTTTTTTTTTAAAAAAAAAAAAAAAGAAAAACAATTCCTGAAACATTGTGGGTTTGATCTTCTAAAAGGTCATCATGGGAAAATCTCAGTTTTCTAGAAGAGTTCTGTTTTGACCCTGTGGTACTGAGTCCAGCAGGTGTAAGTTATCACCTCATAAATTAAATTTATTTTTCATTTACTCTGAAATAGAAGTACTTCCATTTTCCTGCATATTTCTCATTAAATTTTGCATCTGAATAGATCAAGGAACTTGATCAGGTAATTCCAATCATTTGGTCAAACTTCCATTCTAATTATTTCACCCAGTACAGAAACTACAGTATAATTGCAACTGACAAAACACTTATTTGCAAATGTACAGACAGATCTATTTCAATGAGTGACTATGTTACACAAAAAAACAATTTGTCATAACTGAGCAGTTTAAAAAAAAAAACACCTTGCAATCGTTTGGTGGTTGTTCAGTGGATAATGGAAAAGAGTTTAGAGGGCTCAAGTTACAGACACCAGGAAAAAAGGAATTGCATCATTAAAAAAACACCAGGCTAGTTAATTGCTGGTAATGGCTATGAACAATGACAGTAGAGAGTACTGAATGTCGAAGGGGAGAGCATATTCTCGAAGTCATAATTGCCTAAAAAGAGCAGTTCAGTCAATTTGAACTTACTTGGGACAGTGGGTACTGCCCCTTCCGGGGCACTATAAACATTTGGCTAAAGCCGTCAGTGGGAATCTTCCAATAGTGGCAGCAGGGTGGTGGAAGGAAGGGGAGAACAGGTTTCATACGTTGCTCTCCTTTCCTCAACCATGCCCGTTCACCCCAGCAGCATTCTGTACACACATGCACACAAACAGGAGTTTGCCTGGTGCTCTACAGCCTAATTATGATTTTTTCAGGAAGACCTTAATTATGTAAATAGCATCTGAAAAGGGGAAATACTCCTTTGTCAGACGGATTCAGCTTTCACAGCCACTTTAAGTGTTCTGAAAATCACTCCACAGATGGAATTATCTATGCAAAATGACTGGAAGTCAACAGGAACAAGTTCTGTCCGATGCATAACAGAATGAAAGAGTGCTAAGTCACAAGGAAAGGGACCACCAAACTAAATATATTTAGGTTTCATCTACCTCATATTAGCTTGTTTTCAAGAATGTTTATCATGACACACATTCACTTTCTCTGTACTTGTCATCTGTAATTCCCAGTTGCTCCCATTCTGGGATTATTTTCTTTGCTGAGGGTCCCAAGACACCATTCAGTTTGATTTCTACTGTTTCAAACACTCATCACCCAATTATCTAAAAGATTTATGACCTACTTGGGCCACCCTTATTTCAAATGGCAAGCAAGTGTATCAGGAATAACACTTAATGTGAGCTGGAAGCATTAATTCCTAATGCAATACGTGAAGAAGATCTCTGTCTGCATGATGCCACAAAAGAGAAAGTCAAGGGAAGCAAGCAATGAATAAAACACATCCATCCCTCTGTTCATGTCTCAAAGCAACAGACTAAACAACAACTCCTTTTCCTGACACCCTTACTTCAAGGCTCTTATTCAAGCTGTAAGCCTTAGAACCAGCAAACAAGGGTCAGAGTAGAACCATGCTGAAATGGGGTTCTTTCCCCTTCTCATGTACACAGCCTCATTATTTTTACTACAAATTCCATTACATCCCTTAAATGAGAAGAACAACCCACTTCTTTACAGCTATGCTTGTTTGAACCAATACTACAAGACCCTCAAACCATCGATCCCTCTGGCTGACTGTAGAGAGGAAAAAAAAGTCAGAAAATGTCAAGAGCGACTCTAACATCTCTGGTTCTGAGGCAGCTGACCACGAGATGTAAAACCATGAGAGCTCCAGTGGACTCAAATCCTCCTGTCACCATGGATTTCTGGAGCTCTTCTGGAACGTATTTCTAAGGGAACACAGACACTTACCAGCACAGAACAGCTGCACCACTTAGAAAATTTACCCCTCCATTTCATGCTGTCATACTTTCCTAGGACATGCGCTGGCTGCATGCACTTTTGTAAGCCACTGAATTCCCTAAGCAGTGGATCAGGATTGTGTAGGGAAATCGGTTTGTCTCTGCTGTTCAGTACAAGAGAACAGCAGAGTGAGGAGATGTTGCCAAGTTTCCTAAAATTGTGCCCACAAAAGGAGGACTAAGTACTGCCCTACGAACAGCAGAAGACCATAGCCATGCCATTCTGTTCAGAGAAACTGAATAGACATTCAGCCAGAACAGATTCATTACAATTTGTAGAACCATTTTAATCCCATCCGTCCCCTACTCCTTGCTGCTCTAAAACAGGCAGAAGGATTTTATTTTTTTTTTTAGAAAGCTTTAACTGCTGCCCTAGGAGTGAGATACAGCAAGGCAATTCTGCCCCAGGGAGAGCCAGGTGCTCTGCTTTGCTGCTTGACTCACAAAAGTTGTATCCTGCAATAGGGCACATTTGTATTGGATTAATGTAATCAAAGGCACCCTGCTGTCTGGTCACTGACCTGGCTGTAAACAACAGATGACATGATGCCATGAGCTTCTATTATATATAATTGCCTATTGAGATGTGACCATTGTAAAAGAAACAAAACCATACACTTCACCTGCTGCTGTTAGTTGATTTTCCAGAGAGGAACAAAGTCTATAAGCACCTCAGCTTTGAGCACCATTTTCTTGTCCTCGTCTCCCTTCACTGCTCCTCATATCTCCTCCAAGTAAGTTTGTGTGCTCTCCCTGACACCTAGGACAGTCTTCTCAGCTGCACTGGCATGGTCCAGCCCTTCTCTGTTCTTGCTTTAGATCCCTCTTCTATCCCTCTCCTTTCATTCAACCTTTTTATGCCACAGCTTCCTCTCGTCTGCTGGTACCAAGGTGAAAGATGTCTGTTAGCTGAAGGTATCTTACCTGCCCTGGATTGTACTCACTGTGAGAGAGACCACAGGGACAGATTCACACCTGATGGAAATCGGTGCAGGTCTGCTGGGGTGATACACAATCATGAATTACAGAGAAGATGGAGAATAAAGAACTCTGGTCACTGATTTCCAGTACAAGAGTAAGATCAGACAGACCCTGCTATCTGCTAGCTTAGAAGGAACAGGCAGCAGCTCTCACACCCTGCATGGTCCAGCTGTGGAGCTCCTTGCCACAGGACCCTGAAAATGGAGCAACTGGTCACCTTCCTGAAAGAACAACAAAATCCATTGGGAGTCATGAAATATGGAGAACTCTCCTTAGGTTCAGACACTCCCTAAGCCTTAAATCACTGGAAACTGGGAAAGTATTCTGGGGATACCACTGCATACCCACCATTTTCTTGTACTCTCCCCTGCACACTCCCTGCAAGCTGCTTTAGGGGACAGCATCATGTCTCATGTGCATGTCTGTATATGCACAGAAGAGTCCATGTTTGCAATGCTCTACAGATGTAAGAGCAGAACTAACCTCTACAGAGTATTTGGTGCTCACTGGCAATTAGCTTTTATAGTCCAGTGAACTAATACACATTTATCTCTGTTGTTCATCAGTAACTCAGATGATATTCATGCAGATGCGAACAAAAAAAAGGTTTTCATAACAATATCTGGCAACGAAACAGATGCCAACTGACACTGCCAATGACAAGCTGCTTATTTGTCTTGGCTTTGTTTCGATTATCAAACTGAAAGTCTATATTGCCAAAACAGACAAAAATTGCTTTCCCTTCTTCTTCTAATGTTTTTCAGAAGTCTGATGCAAGTCTCCTACAGAAGTAGTATGACCGAGTTATGTCAGCATCACTCTTTCTGCTTTATTTACAAATGCTCTCATGAACACTTATGTACACCAAGACTGAAATATACACAGTTTAACTTAAACATTATCGGAGGTACTGCTTTGTGTCTGAACAGCTTAGATTGTATAATACTGCAGCAGCAAACTCTTGTATTAATCACTGAAGAATAGCTCACATACAAATAAAAGTATTTGATGTCATCATCTGGCTCTTGATGTAAACACAACTAGGCAACAGAAGCTTACAGTGAACTGGCTTTTGCTAGATGGTGTTCGGTATTTACATAAGGAATTTTATTTTAGATAGCAATTTTTTTTTATTTCCAAAGAGTTCCCTGCTTCAGAAACATTTTAGCCAACATGGACAAAAGCTCATTGTCCAAGACATTACATAGGTAATAGCATTAAAGAAAAAAGCCAACATTTTAGAATGTGTGACTGTAGGCTCTATTTTGAAAACCCATTACAAAGAAAAGTTGGTTATTGGAACTATTTTAAAAATAATTTCATCACAGATTGTCAGGACTGTTCCCACTCCTCATCTTGTCTGAATCAACCATGCTCCAGTTCTTCCAAGACCACCCAGTACCAGCAGACATTTGGTCCCATACATGTTCTGTAGCACCACATATGGGTGACTGTTTTAGACATCTTCTCTGGCTGTCCCTTAGGAGTCACCACTGTGAGTGAGCAAGGAATTGAGATGACAGTAAAATGATGCATTTGGCTACCTGAATTCTTTTGTGAATGAACAGGGGTACAATCAATTCCTACTTACCTCCGCACACTTTTGGTTTAAGAATTGACTCTGGGGGTTTCATCACTGCCTAGCAGAGAACGTTAATGTTTTCATTAACGCTGAACGTAAAGACTTGGAAAAGATATTTGAAGAGATGCAAACAAGAGAGAACAGATGATTATCAAGTGCTGTTGACAGGAGGCCGTTGGTACTGGAGATGGTGAGGCTGCATTGATCAGACAGCTAGTATTTGAGAGAGAACATTTCATGAAAGAGTGAAAATAAACAGGACCCATTAGCTGTGGATCTGCAGCAGTGGGTGACTCAGGCTATTGAACAATCCCGACTCGAACCTGTTGAGGATCTTGGCCCAGCATTTCCTTTTTGACTATTACTCCGAGTTAGAAACGTGTCAATAATCCTCTCCACCGCTGCCTGGCAGCTGGATAAACAGCAAGGACAGCCCATCGTAGTGCTCACAGGTTAACAGCAGGAGCAGATTAGACTTTGATGCCGCTTGCTACAGACCCCGGCTGGCTGGATTACACACGCCGAGCCCCACGCCCTGGAAACCCTTCCTCCGAGCCGGCAGCTGCCCGGCTGCCATTCACCAGGGCTACGGCAGCTCAGACATTTTATTCCCGTGTCCATCCCTCCACCCCACCCTCCGCACATCGCACGCACACCAAACGCGTGCCGGATCGCTGAAGTTAATCCTCCCTCGGCTGCGGAAGCAACAGGGTGACACCCAGCTATTGCTCCGGAGTATGCGGAGCAACTCTCCGGCCCCCACTGGGACTTTCCCCGCGTGTTTCTTTGCGGGGCAGTCCGCCGTGGAGCCGGGCGTGGGACAGGGTGGCGGCCGGTC
>NW_010110893.1:0-22714 GCF_000699245.1 Pterocles gutturalis
CGTTGTTTGTGCAGCACTACGATTATGTGCTGAATGCCCCTTGTAAAAAAGTCATCGTATAGTAACAAACCAGCGTTCCAGAAGGATCGTTTACTAATTCAGTATAGAGGAGAGAGGGCTTCGCCTTGGCTGAGGACCGCCGCGGCGCTACAGGCTGTGTCTGGAGTGTTTGACTGACATTCCGGGCGGGATTTCAGACAGTCCAAGTGTCCTTAACGGCGACTGGATCACAGCCAAGAGTTGGCGGTAGCATTATTGTTTTGCAGAAATATTTTATGAGATGTTAATCGTCCAAGCTCAGCTTCCCATCTTGCCTCCGGCCGCTGCTCTGGGCAGCTGGGTGGCTCCAGGCTGACCCGCCATCGGCAGAACCCCCCTGGCCAAAGGGGTTTGAACGGGGTTAGATGGAGGAGAGCGTAAGGTTGTTGCCTCTACTCCCTCTGAACACAGATAACAAAAAGAAATGTTTCCTGGACTCCTGTAGGGTGAATGTACCTGAAAAAAAAGTGGTGTGGATAAATCACCGGAGGCTTCTCAGAAGTTAATGTTTAAGCTAGAAATTTATGTGTAATCGCTGTAAGGCTTAAATGAACACTTGCTGATGCTGTTCTATCAGAAACATAATTTAGTAAAAGAACCTGATACATATGAAGTATAATTGAAAGAAAGGATTGAGTTTTTAGGAAAAGAAGACTAAAATCTGCTTTTGAAAATGCCCAAGCCATGAAAAGTGTTTGGAAAATGCTTAAAGTCCTTTCAAACAGCTTTATTAAGATTCATTTTTCATCAACTGGAGTGAGATATTAGAAGGAAAATCAATTACTTTATATATTGGGTTTAAACAGCAAAAGGAAAATGTTTTGGAAATACATGTACTTTGTTTGCAGACTTACACATATTTAATATGCAATTGAGTCTGTACTTGTCAGCAAATAATGGTGTTAGGCAAAGTATTTACACAAAAATGCTATTGTTATTAATCACTGTTTACATTTGACTTGCCTTTTAGCAGGTTCAGCTGCAGAAATAAAAACTGGTCCAACTGCTAATATTATTCTGTATTTGCCTATATTCCTTGCAGTCAATACGTTAGGTTCTCTCCCCAAGCCTTACTCCAGGCCAGGTGAACTGATGGGCAAATATGTCTGGGAGCGGTTACTTCCTTGCAGACCAAACAGAGGACCCAATTCCTTAATATCTTACTTTCTACACAGTGGTATACTTGCCACGCTCAAAGATTAAGCAATATATAATGCACAAACCAGGAGAAATCTGTTTCTACTTCTATCTTCATCTGTTATCTTTCATCTGTATCTACGTTACAGAAACAGGGTATCCTGCTCAAAGGGATAATATATATGCATTTTTTTGTTAGTCATCCAGGAAACTATTAAAAATAAAGTTCAGTTGTAGGGGACTGGACTTTCCTACTCCATTTTCTGTCAAATACCCTGCAAGACTTTTGAAGCCAAAGATGTAATCTAAGCCTCCCGACGTCATCATCTGTAGATGTAAGCAGTGGTACTTCTTCTGTTGGGTATAACATTGAAAGGTTCACCTGTGTACAAACTGTGAGATGATCAGCCCCAACCATTAACCTGGTTTTCAGAAGTTCCCATTAGCAAAGAGTTTCAGTTTGTATTCTTGACAGTTTTTATGAGGACTAGTATTTTGGGGAAGCAAGCTGATACTGGAGTATCTGAACATGGATTCAAGGCACCGAGTTTTAGGCACACTTTTGGAAAAGTCTTGGCTCACATAAAAATGAGATTTTTTTTTCAGAGATTTTAGAATAATGAATATATATACTATAAAAAGACAAATGGACCTGGATTATAACTTCTAGACAAAGTCAAATTATTTTCCTGGAAGACAGCAAATTCTGGTTTGCGTTACGCCAATTCTTGGTATCATTTCCCAAAAATACACCATTTTCATTCTGCGCTTTCTGAGCAGATTTACTCTTCTGACATTACAGACTCAGCATACAAAGTGCAGTACAGGCACAACACGTTGGGCACGAACTCTGGAGCCAGAAGAGACACAAATTTTAGTCCCCAGGCTGCTTGCAAACTTAAGGTGCTTCTGTTAAATTTGTATAATCTCTCTGGATAAGCATCTTCTGTCTGATGCGGAGGAGACACGCACGCCTTGATGAGTACCAGAGCCATCGTTACGTACCCCACAGCTAGCCACCCAATAGCATTCTGGTTTTTAATTATTGCCCTGAGTGGCTGACTGGGATATTTTAGGACACTAGCAGCAGATGAGAGGATCAAGAAGCAGGGTAGAGCTGCGTGTTTTTTAGCAGAGTTTGTCCTCAGGGAGTTGTGTATTTTATTGAGCTGTGTGTGCTCCCTCTGAAAGCAGGGGAAGGACTGGTGAGAGATTCTGTTTTGGGGATTTGGAGCTTAACTTTCTCCACACCTTGCAGTAATACTGATATATTACATTCCACATAATGCCCTCAGTTATTTAAAGAAAAAAAATTAGATTACAGATCAAGGTACAAAGGATTAGAGTTTAAAGGGTTGTAAATTTGCATCCCAAGAGTGTGTCTTTTTTTTTTTTTTCCAGTGTTCATAACCTAAACAGATTCACTGTCTGTACTGAGGAATTATCAATCCTTTCCTTACCTTCCTTAGGATCTTTAGAAGAAATAAATTTTGTTTATTTTCCCAAACAGAAGAGATGTCTCCCTGACTCCCCATTTGGCTTTCCAATCCGGATGAAGCATGGATGCAGAGGAGTTCCCAGACTCCTTGGCTTGGGCTATTAATGCCGTCAGTGTCTCTGGGGTCTCCTGAGGACAGACAAAGGAATGATGCGAAAACTGATCTCTGGAAAACTGGTTGTCTTGCTGATGGGTCTGCCAGCTCGTATCATGAGCAGCAGCAAAGAAAAGTCAATGGTATGTGACCAGCCCACACTAAGGACCGTGATGGACAGGCATGAAGAGAGATGCTATTAGAAAGCTTTGGGCAGCACACAGCGTGCAACCAGTGTGGTGTGAGACCTGTGCCCCTTTGTACACTGAACGGAGGCAAGAATCTAACAAGATTTTGCCCATGGCCATCTTCCTTAATGGTCACTTGAAAAAAAAAAAACAGATATGGTATGACTACCAATTCTGCTCTATATTCTCCTTTATTAAGAGATTCAAGGAACTAAAAAGGTCAGGGAGGCAGTATTTTGTTTGGAGAAACCACATTGATTTGACTCTTTCCATCATAGTGGCTAAATGCTTCAGGGCATGGTTGCAATGGAACTTAAATCTTGTAACCCCTTCATACCCGTTGATCATAAAATAGCCTGTAGATGGGATCTGTAAGAAGCTCTGAACCCAGAGAACTATGAGGTTTCATAAGTTGTACTGAATTTTTTTTCTTAAGGCTGCCCAGTGCTTCCCAGTTGAAGAATGGACTCTCCTGAAGCTATTCCACACCTCAGTTCTTTGGACTGAGACTTGCAGTGACAACAACCTGTTTCACATTGCAATGTTTGTTAAGTTCCAGTTCAAATAATTTAATAATTTCTGAAGTAGAATAGAATAGAATAGGCTAGGCTATTTCAGTTGGAAGGGACCTGCAATTATCATCTAGTCCAACTGCCTGACCACTTCAGGGCTGACCAAGTTAAAGCGTGTTGTTAAGGGCCACAGTTTAGACTGACATCTCTGAGGCCCAAGAATGTTCTATAGGGTCTTCCTTTCACTGGCATTGCAAGAATCTAGCCACAAAAACAGCTCTGATATAATATTCAAACAAAGATAACCCAACTTTCCTCAATTCATTTTCCTTTACAGAAAGGTGGAGCTTCAAGTTTCATGTCCTCTTACAAGGTGGTCACTTGAGCATCCTGGTGGATGGCTAAGTAACCATCCCTTATTCTAAAGAGGGGGAAATTAGAATATCCTTGTAATCTTCTGCAAATAAGGTATTGTTCAGTTGGATTTTTTTTTTTTAATCAGACCCAGCCTAACCTGCACAAGAGTTGATAGCTACCATACAAAATTGGCTTGCAGGACATCACAGTTATCCAAACATACCAATACAGCAATAATAAATTTCACATTCTTAGTTGACTCCTTGTCATGTTCATGACAAACAAAAATAGAAATGGACTCAAAACCGCCTGTATGGCAGCAGCTAAATCTTGACAGGCACATCTCAGAGAGTGAACAGGGGAATGTATTGCAGAGATGTGGAACAACACCAAATATCCAACAATCAGGCAACAGCCAGCTGGTGGGGCAGCTACTTCATGTGCAGTTAGTACACAGCTATTTTTAACAAGTGTCACAAAGACTTCAGGATGTGGGTACAGAAGAGAATAAGGTTTATGGGAAGTCCTGCTGGGACCTACGACAGTAAGTACACTTTAATCACATGACTGGTAAAGAGTTAAGCTGTTGGGGGGGATTACAAAGCAGATTGGCCACATATTATTTATCATTATTATCTATCACTGCATAGATACTATTCAGGCTATATTTCATTTTAAAAAAATCTACATGACTTGGTGCTATTTTCCCGTCATGGTGCTTACCCTGCTTTAGGATGGACGTGATCTGCTGGAGAAGGACTGCTTTGTTTGTTGCAGAAGATGTGAGATGAATGAGGTGGGGCCATGAAATAGTGTTACAAGGCTGAGGGTCATTGCTGCTTGGGAGACCTGGGTTCTGTCATTGTCTCTGTGCGATACCAAGAAAATCATGAAACTAAACATTTCATGTTATTTTTTTCCCTTAATATCTGGGTGTTGTGACTTGTAAAAGTCACTCCAGTTTGTAGAGCTGAGGATTCATAGCTGAAGCTTGAGCAAATGGGAACATTGTTTGAGATGCTGAAAGAGCTAACTACCTGGAAGAGGCAGGTACTGACAATCTACCTGTTCTGTGCGGGGTCTGCCTCAGCTTCCCACGGTAAGACGGGAATAGTTCCACCCTCACATTCCTCCAGGAAACTGTGGAGATACTTTTTGAAGCAATCCATGATGAGCACCACAGAGAAGCTCATCAGGGAATAGCTGTACATTGAAAGCAGAATTTGTGAGTAAATCGGGCCCAGGGCTACACAATGAATAAAGACACCAAAATAGTATCGAGTAACTGCTCATTAACTGAGCACTGCCTAAACTGTGCCTTGTGGGAATTCCTGCAATGGCAAACCAGAATAGCAGTGCATACAAATGAGAGAGGCAAAAGGAAGATGCATAAGCAAATTTAACTCTGACATTTCTTAAATGAGTTCTTAGCTTAGCTTCTTTAATGATCTTTTAATGTATATTTTGCATTTATTCAGATTCTGTTTAAATATTCTCCAATGTGTTCACATCCTTGTTGCAAGTACTTGTTTAGCTGGTATGGGCAGAACTGTAAAGAAATATAATCACTTTCACAGCCTTCTAATTTCTCATGGATATTTCATCGTTGCTCTCTATAGTTATTTTCCAGAGTCTGAAGCAAAGTCGCAGAACAAAACATGCATGTGCTGTCTGAGAAACAAGAAAAGACCTCAGAGAAGCTATTATCTGTAACATTCTTTATATTCTCAAAGTTTCTATTGAGGAGTTTTTTCATGAGAATCTTAGCATCTGAAGTTTTTTTACTTGATCTTTTAAGGATACAACTAACATTCATATCAGCACTGCAGATATATGTATTGGAAATCTGTGTGTTGTGTTCTGATGAGTAGGCTAAAAGGCAGTGTGCTCTCCAGGGGGAAACTTCTTGGAAAAGAATCAGTATAAGAACCATGGTAGTGAACAGTTTTTGCAAGAAGAAAGTTAAGGATAATTTTACAGTCAAAAGTCATGTGAGCCACACTTGCCAGAGAGAGGCTGTTACACTGTAAAGATCTTTAAAGTCACTGCTACTTCAAAGATTTCCAAAAAGTGACAATGGTTCTTTTTTATAAAACTTGTTTCATTCCTTCCTTTCACTGAAAAACATTTCACGTCTCTTTAGAGTGTGCTATAGAAAGAATGAAGGGCTCAAGCATGCAGCCAAAATTTCAAAGGCACAACAGGATACGGTACAGTGGGAGGCTATGCAACAAATAGCAAATAGATTTTGCGGAATGGGTGGTCTTTTGAAACACGTGCATTATGCCATGCCTAGTGCATTTTCCATAAAATGCTATTCTAAGCGTAAGCAGTGGTGTAACTGGCTCGAGATTTATGCTATGGCATACGAGGAAGTATTGGCCGTGACTCCAATAATTGCAAAAAAATGAAATAAAAAACCCCAGCAGCCAGGAGCAAAGTTTGAGTGTGAAGGAACAGTGCAGCTGTCAGTCACACGAGAGCTGTTGCACAGTTCTGCAAGAGGAAGGCAAATAGGAGAGATTATTAGCGGCTCACTGCGCTGAGGCCACGCTCACCCTAGAGCCAGCCCTTACTGCCCTTTGCAGTCACATTACCTGCTCAAGGGGGCAGGAGGCAAAAGTGTAAGTGGTGACACAGCTGGTGGCCCATTGGCAATGAGGAACAGGCATCCGAGTTATGCATGAAACCGGAAAACAAAATTTGAGAATGGGGTACACAGCAATGCCAACCGATACACCCAAAGTCTTCTACAACTTTTAAAGTGTTTTCTAGCTATACACCTGACCTGTTTAACCAAATCAGGTATCTGACTTTTATCTTTTCCTAAATCAAGCAGCCTGGCACTGAGGCGTGGGGTTGAGCTGCACTGAGCAGCACCATAGCGCAGGCGGTACCTTACCCAAGGCAGATCATGAAAACAGAAGTGCGGGCTCTCTGTTTCTCAGAGTACGTGTATTAATTTAAAATCCCCCTCCGAGGTCATTTCTAGTTGATGTTAATATTTTTTCTATTTCAGTCGTCTGTTTATCACTTTATCAGTAGGTGGCAGTAATAGACGATCCTGTGTAATTTCTACATGTAATAGGAATTTGGGAAAGACCCTGTTTCAGGGTAAAGCTGCTCGTTCTGTTTGTTCACAAGTGTGAGTGGTGTAAATATACTTGACCAACTCAGACGTACATCTTCCTCTGACAGACAGAAAAGTACCAGTTCTGGTATTTATGGCTGTACTTAATTTAATAGTGCTATAAAGCGGAATTCAATTAAGATGCAAATGTACAATACTTATTCCAAATATCATTCTCCCTAAAGATTAAATATGCAGATGCCTGTAACATTTTATATAGCACTTATTCTGGTAATTTTGCCCACTATTTTTCACACATTACAGTACTATTTAAGTCAGTCTAATGACTTCAAGTAATATTAGTTTTCAAGTACAAGAAACCTCTCTTTCTTAGGAACCACTCCTGCCCCAAGTTTTCTTTAGTCTCCTTGAAGAAACAAATCCAGATTCTGATGTAGACCCAAAGGAGAGCCAAAACGATGGCATTTTCTAGAATTATGTATACAGATTTTTACCCCTATACAGTGAAGAGATAGGAAAAACTATATAATCAGGTCCTCCCAAAGTACATCTTTTGTTACTCCTTTGATATCAGAAATTCAGCTGGATAAATGACTGCTGTATTAAAGTTCCGGGCTTTAATATGCATCTTTACAGACCGTTGTTCTTAAAGTGTTCTTTCTTTTTGCTGATCCTACTGTAAGTCACTGCAAAAATGCTTTGTCCTTCTGAATCACTTGGCAGCTCCTCCTGTGTTTACCTTTGTGTCACTGACAGCAAAGTTTGTCTTTATTTTAATCTATGGTGTGACCTGGAATAGCTTAATTTAAACTCCCCTACATTTTTTCCCCTCCTTTGACCATAATTTTGCAGAGGCTAGTTTAAAAATCTTGCTTATTAGCCCCAGCCAAGCACCCTACTCCTAATTTAGTACATGGTGTAGGAAGCAAAGAAGGGGAATTTGGTACATAATAGAGAGGAGGGAAATAGTTTTCAGTATTGAAATTATAATATTTTAAATTCAAGGTAAACCAAGGAGATTAATCTCAGGAATGCAAACCAGCCGGCCTCACAAGTGCTACTGATTGGTACCTTATAATGGAACATTAATCCACCGTTGGGAGGTCTCGTTTCATCAGAGCAGTAAGCACTAGGATATGAAAATGGCTAATAACACATCAAAAAGTCCTTGAATACAACTTCCAAAATTCTCATTCCATGAGATGACAGCCCCAACTCACACTGTTAACAGGGAGCATGCATTATTTTCTGGTCCTGAAATACAAAGTGACAAGCTTAATGGCATATGAAATAAAACTGAGAGAGAGAAGAGTACACCGCTAGGATGGTAACACGCCTGGTCTTGTTCTCGGTGAAGTTAGGAGGAATCAGATCAGGCAGTTTGATGAAAATAAAAACTCATTGCTTCAGCCTACAGGAAACCTTTATGAGACAAAGCCACATTTTGGAGGGATTTTTTTTTTAATCATGCTATACTTCATGATATAATATGTATTTATTTTTAGAAAAAATGTCTAAGAACTTTCAGATATTTTCATGTAGAGTTTCAGGCCAGATAAGTTTGAGCATGAAACTGAACTATCAATAGCAGATTATCTAAACCACCTCAAAAAGGAGCAACAAATATAATAATGACAAAAATATTTTATGGTTCGGAGGGATTGGAAGAAAATACATTCTTTTAAATGTTCATTTGTGGATCAAGATGGCACTAAAAAAACCCCAAAAAACAAATGATGCCATTCTCTTCAGAGTTGGTATTTTGATGGTGTTCTTGAATAAAGTCATATATACTTATGTGATCCAAAGCTGTTACAATAATTTTGAACTGCAGATCTTCCAGGTGTGCTCCCCCGCCAAATTAGTAATTTGCCATTAGTATATATTCTTTCAAGAAATGGGTAAATAATGCCCATTAATATTAGAGAAAGCTGTCCTGTTTGCCACTACGGAGTTATGCTTATACAGTTTAACCTCTTCAGATACATTGCAGACATCTGCTAGAATAAATATGCAATTCATGGTACTCCATTTTTTCCTTTTTTAAATCTAGAAGCATGAAACCATCTTAATAGACACAACATTTTTTACCTGACAAAATTTGTGAACTGATGAAAGAAACCACAAACATGGGAACTAGCTATTAAAAGCATTAAGAAGTCCAACACATTCACAACTACTTGAAAAATTTTTGAGAAAAACCTTCAGTCCAAAACAATGACATGAATCTCTTCTGAATAATAATACTGGATTTTTTAAAATGCAGCTCTTGTAACTAGCGATGCTCAAAACTACTGTGAAATGTTTCAGTCTCAGGACCTCTGATGCTAACGCTAATTGGAAGCAGAAACCAAGCTGTTTGCAGTCATGTAATAAGCTGTGGCAATTTTGTTATTTTAGACAGGAACGTTAATGATGAGCCACAAATGCAAGTTGTTACAAAGCCTTTGAGAATAAAGCTGTATGCCCTATATTCCCCTCCCTTGCTGTTCCAGTTAAAACCATACATGCGGAAAGACAAATGAAAATGTTGCCATGGTGATCAGAGCAGTTATCAAATTGTGACAGTGTAGGAAGGATTCCCTAAAGAACCTTATTAGGCATTGTGTTGCTCCTTTTAAACAAATATTTTCATAAAGCCATTTTTATTTCACTGTCAATAAAATAGCTACTCAGTTAGCTAAAGCCTATTTCTCTACCCCCTCAAAATAATGCATTAAGAAATGCTCTTGGTGAAAGTTAAGAATGGTAATCTTAAACTGAAAACTTCAAAATAGGAACCAAGGATGAACCAAGCCAAGATAAGACCTGGTCAAGGCATTTCTCTGTGCTGTGTGGCTGTTCAGAGCCTTAACTCAAGTCAGCCTAGTGCAGTTCTCCAATGAAATTGTCTCCCACCTTCTGTGTGGGGCTGACATCACAGGTGTCACTTCTTGGAAACATTTCCAGTATATTGACACACCGTACATAGAAAGTACTGCAGTGAGGGAACTAATAGATCAGACTAAAAAAACCCCTAAGTCAATAATGTAACAGTTTCCATCAGATGCCTTGACTGAGCTTAATTTTACTTAATGAAGAAGACAGATCAGTCATATTCCATACCTCATCCTTTTCCTCTAAAGCTGCACTTTAAACAAAGTCAAAACAAAAACCCCCCAGAACCTCCACAAATTACTTGCTGATAACTTCTCACGACTGATATGTGGTTTCAAAATACACAAACTTAGACATTCATTTACCTTTACTCTCCATGCCCATGAAGTCTTGCTCTCGTGGGCAAAAGCACACAGAGATCTGCGTAGAAAATGTAAAACCCCTCCCTGTACTGATCAGGGCAGATTCACACCCTCCACTAAGCTGATATATTACAGTTCAGTTTACTTTCTAAAAGATTTTAAAGCATTATCATTCAAAATAAGATACAAGCAGCCATGTTTTTCTACAGTTTTATTGATGCAGTCCTAGTGTATAGCTATACATCTTCATTTTGATTGTAGTTACAATGTTGCTTTACTAAGACTGTTTTTTTACTCAAGTTTGTTACAGTCTTCACAAAACATATTTATAAACACCACTTACGGTATAAAAGTGATCATTCCAAGCATCATAAATCACTGACATTTTTTCCTAAATAATGCTACTTGAGGAAAGGTCACACTACTCCTTTTAGATATAAATTTGTAAAGGCAAGTGAATTAAATTCACCTTCCAAGGAAAATAAGAATGTTAAAAATAGCTTCAGAACTGGTATGACTCATTTAGGTCTCAGAAAAATCTATGACTGGCAAAGATATCTACAGGTTGATACTGTACTCAATACTTTCATTAAGACCAAAACAATCTTTATGAAGAACCAAAATTTAACTTGTACGTTGGTCTGAAAGATAAGGATTACCTTGAATTTTTTAGGATTTTTTAATATGTTTTTTTACCAGAAAATGCACTACCTTCTAAAACTACTGTAGTTATAAGCTAAGTATTGCTATCTGAAGAAAAAAATGCTAAAACTGAAAGCATGCAACACTGATACCAAATTTTAGCAGAAGACATTTTTAACTGAAAACTGATTCAAAGGATAGTACAAAAGAGTTTCTTCTCCCTGAAGGGATTTTCAGATGCAGGCACTGGAATAATAAGGGGATCTTCTCCAATATGAGCATCACAATATGCCAATAAATCTGCTGCAGCCTTGGATACCTAATAGAAGAGAAGAGAGAACTACTGTAGCACTTAATTCTGAACTAATCTGCATTACATAAATATCCTTCATATAACACATAATGGAGGCTATCATGAAATAGGACTAGATTGTTTTATCCTTTAAATTACTAGAGACTGTAACTCTGAATTTGAACCTAATCTGCTCTTACTAGGCTGTTCCTTTCCATCCATTGTGTTTTCAGTATTAGGATAAGAGTTTAGAAATTGAGATAGGGAGTCTTTACAAGAAAGCC
Source organism: Pterocles gutturalis (assembly GCF_000699245.1). NCBI lineage: Eukaryota > Metazoa > Chordata > Aves > Pterocliformes > Pteroclidae > Pterocles > Pterocles gutturalis. The sequence continues at coordinate 11,374 of NW_010110893.1, forward strand.
TTTTCTCTGGGCACCATGACATCTTCTCCTGAGTCTGACACTTAGGTCAGCATGTTTGCACAACTATAGTAAAGAGGAAAAACAAATCGGATTTTTAGTATTTGTCTAGCAGCTGTTAGCTTTAGCTTCCCCACACCCTGCTTGCTTTGGCATGAGTCCAGCCTGTAGTAGGCTTCAGGTTAGACCTATGAAGTCAATGGGTGCTGGATCAGGATTCACATGAAATTTGAATTAACTTCTGGAAGAAAATAACTGACTTTTTATTATTTCAGCATCCACTAAAACATGTCTCTGTAGAATGCTTAAACCCATGAAGTACCTGTGGTTGGCATCCCAGTATGGACTATTCTCCTAGCAGAGGAAGAAGGGTGTTTAGGTTACTTAAAATTATTTTGCCTTTGAATTGGCCTTTAAGACAGATGGGTGGACAGAGACACTACATGTGAACAACAGATTGCTGGGCCAACACAAAGTAGAAAACTGAGCACTAAACTGAACAAATCAGCAGAGATATTCAGAAGGACCAGTGCTTCTTAAAAGAGAGGCAGGTCAAACAAAAATGAGTGGAAAAAGACAGACTTCAAAGTACAAAGAAAGGATTGTAATTACTTTCAGACATACTTCAATTAGCTACTTGCTAAGCAATGACAAAAGAATAAGGCTTAGGGTGTGAGGGCACTGCCTAGAATAGAGAGGTAAACTAATGAATAAAAAAAAATCCTATCATATTCTAATTTTCATTTAAATTTACTTGTAATTTTTAAAAAGCAGATTCTCCAAAGAGAGGCACAATGTAGATGGACTATGAAATTCCCACCAAGCCCATAAAAGATCAAAAGACAGAAAATATACTTTTCTTTGCTAATGACCTATGCTGTACTCAGCAAAGTATAAACTAGCATAGAATACATCCACTGAAGAGATTACCATGTTTCCGGTAATGTTAGGAGGAATGTACCACCACAGCATTTTGGAGAAGTATTTCCAAGTAATGACAATCACCAGTACACTCATAATTATTTAACACACACATTTTCACTTTTCTGTTGTCCTTAAAGCTCAGCTGCATGCCTCAAATTAAGGCAGTTCTATGCTCTTATTAATTTATTAGCTGGTCCTGAACTCTTGCATTCAAACAGAGCAAGTCAAACTCAGAGCCACAGGTACCTACAAAAAGCTCAATGACATTTTCAGTGCTATGTCATAATAAACGTTACTGTCATAAAACCTAATGGAGAGCTCGTCTAATTCTCTGGGTCCCAGAGACAGCGTTTATTAGAGATACTCAGCACACTTAATCTTCAACTATTAAGCTAATGAATAAGTTATTTTATTCATGAAACCAACAATCTTTTTAAGTAGACTGATGCTACAGGAGCAGAGAACTAACACTGGACTTCAACAGACTGACCTTCCCATAACTATCTTGCTTGTTCCGTGTATGGATAAACCACATCAGCCCAAGTATATTGCTTTCTGTTCAATGGAAGAGAAGTAAAATTTCAATTATCATTCTTAGAAAGGAGAAACCCAGTAATATAATTTTCTGTCTCTCTACCTATTACTGTGCTTTGACATCATATAACAATAAAAGAGATATTCACTAGCAAAAGCACAACATAAATTTTTGTATCTAACTTGTCCTCTAATGCTGGTAGGAATGCCAAACATCATGAAGCAGAGTAAGCACTTTCTTCAGCATCACAGTGTTTAAATCACAAATTACTTTGCTTTTAGACAAACCATAGTACATAGTATGATTTAGTAGAAAACAAACTTGTAAACAGGGAACTGAGGGACGTGATCACATTTCAGCACACTGTCACAAACTAAACCTGTACTAGACCATATACTTTCATCCTTTAAAAAAATAAAAGGTTTGGGGAGAAGAAATCCTCCTATTGGGATTATAGTAGTTATAAAAGTAAATTATGGCCATTTGTTCACTGAAAGTGGAGTAGCTAAAGCTTGCACAGTGGAACAATGACCGCTCACTAAGAGGAATTAAATTAGCTGATGACATTTCAGGAGCAATGAAAACATTGTTTCCTGCGAGCAGTGCTGGCAAAGTTAGAACTGTGGCCAAAGAAAGGGCAAAATACAATGTTGCCTCCAGCAACTTTCCTGCTCATGTTATTATTCAGAACAACAGTGGTGGAAGACCTCTGCATTGAGCATCGCATTAAGGCTACAGCAGAGACGGCTGCTTTAGCATCTGTCAGCATCAGAGGCTGCCTAATGGCCAATACTGCGGTTTGTTACTACACAAAATAACGTGCTGATCATCCTATTTGGGTCACGGAGGAAGTTAAATTAAGGCCATGCTATCATAGCTTTTACTCACCTTTAGGTTTATTTGTAGCTGAATGCTGCTGGACAGTTTCAGAATAGCTTTTATAAAGAATTAAAATAAATGCATGTAATTTGAATATTCAAATGAAGCTAACACATTTCTCATTCCAGCTCTCCTGCGCAATACAGCTTGGTCTGCAGATTCAAAGTAATTTCTACATATTGCAGAAGTGGCTAAAGAAAAAAATCAGACTCCAGTTTGATTGATGAATCCTAACAGAAAGTTAACATTTCATTTTTTTTTAAATCTTTTAAAGTGCATAGATAGAGGGGATGGAGTATATAGGTGTCACACTGATCTCACATTTTATACAATAATTTTTATTCTGTGTAGTGAAAAATACATCTGGTTGTCAAATGACCTAAAGGAAAAAAAATGCCATCAAAACACTCAACCCTGATGCTTTAAAGAATTAGTCTGAGCAGGACTGTGGAATTTTACCATTGTATTTCAGAATAACAGAGATGATAAAAAGAGCTGAAGTTGGAACATAATCCTGTTAGCTGCACTAATAATTATAAGCTTCAATGACAGGGCAAAATGCTGCAATTACTATGTCATCTGCCTTGTCATGGATTGTGACTAATTACCATCCTTGCTACGACACCCACTCTGCTTATCCTTTACATCTAAAACAAAGAGATTCACACACATTTATTGGCAATCCCACTGCTTATCTCCCAACACTACTCAGAACCAGTTAGGAATATTTCCTACCTTCTTAATAAAAATGAAAATAGAATAATAACTGATATACTAGGATTCTTAAATGTCAGAGCACTCCTTCTTGCTTTTCTGCTTGCAAAGAGAAGATTAAATAGTGCTTTGTTCTGGCGACAACTGTGATAAAGCACCAATATATTTGCTTTCTCAACTTCACTGCTAGCGTCTTTGGAAGACACACTATTCTACTAGTCATGAGACCACTGTTCATCTGATTTCATTTGATGATTCCTAGCTTGGAATCTTTGCCCCCTGCTTTCTCCTTACTTCTCCATTATAATTCTAGCCATTACTTCTGCAGGGAAGTAAGGCAGGTTCAATTTATGATCCTTCTGGGATCCTTACGGTTTACAAAAACTCACCACAGAAATACCCCTTCCAGCTACCGATCAATACACCAATAACTTCATCCTCCCCTTTTAAGTTGCCCTGTATTGTTCACATCTCAACAGCAAGTTGTCTTCATGGAACCACAAAACACTGCATTCATTGCTTGCTGCTCTGACTGGTTATAGGACTTGATTTTTAAATCAGTTGAAAAATCCAGAACACAGCAGGGAATGGGCAACTACCAGCACACTTCTAACTACAAGATTTTAACTGAGCAAAGCCAACTCTTGCTGGTTACAGGAGCTACTGTGCATGGAAAAAAAAAAAAAAAAGCCTCTGTAGCAGAAAAATGAGCTGGAACTTTCAGTTTCCCTAGTCAAGAATGCAGGTATCTTTTCAAAGTTAACAATGTGGTCGTCTTGTCTCTTATGGGAATAACCACTTGGTTATAGCTAATTGCAAACCAGTGTTTAACTGAATTATTTGGAAAGCACTGATCTTCTGTTAAATGTCTAACTGTTTTAAGCAGATGCAAAACACCAGAAAAAAAAAAAAAAAGAAATAATTTAACTTCTATGCCTTTACAGTTATGATGTGAGAACTCAAAATCTCCTGTTGAAACACTGAAAAGTCTCTGTCAAATTTGGCTATACTGAAAAACACACTTAACTGTTTCAAGATTAAAAGGCAAAGCAGATCTTGAGGGAATAAAAAGCCAACCAACTTCTTTTTACAATCCCTCATATACTTGTTCAAAGAAATTCCAGAAATCAAGACATAAACATTTTGCAAATTGTGTTTGGTTTATATTAGTATAGGAAGCCTCAGAATACTGAAACACATCAGATTTTCTTCATTGCCTTTTTGGTCCCAAGCTGTTTTGAAAGGTGAAATAATTGTGCTTTCAAGCTGTTCTTTAGGTCTGCCCCGCTTGCTAAAAACTGTGTTCTTTTTAATTAAACTAACTGTAAAAATAACCTATGTCTTTCTTACATATGTAATTAAGACTGTTATACATCTAACTAATGAAGCTATCTGCATAACTGAGCTAATGATGTGGTATGTGAAAGTTACAACTGATTATATAAAAGCAAGCTCAAGACAATCTACTAAGTATCAACAGTTTCAAATTCCAATAAACTAGGCCATATTTTCCCAACCTTTTCCTCTGCCACTCACACACGCCCATTCCTTCTTGTCAGATCTGTTGTTCATGCAGCTGCAGTATGACCTGAATCAGGAAACTAACCTCACTGAACACTGAAAAGACAGAAGTATTTTCCTTACTGAAGGAAACAGAAATACCTGTCCCTGTGAACAGGCGTCTATTGCATTATGAATTTGTTGAGACGCTACACAAGATAGAAACTATAGTCTTGCAAATTCAATGGTGTTACAAGACATTGCTAAACACTGCAGCAAAATGGAGCAACAGAAATTTGTATTTACATGTATGCAAGTGTGAATTGCACTAATATTTCTGCATTATAAATACTATCTTTCTAATTAGTGAGTTTATGATCTAATACTATTTTTAAATCATAATTATATACTATTGCCCCCATGCTGTCTACATGCAGAATTTCAGTACACAGGACAGATGGACAGACTGAGTTAAGACTACAAGAAGAATTTAATGTACCACATTTCTAAACTGTCTTACTGAGTTTGTAACCTCAGTTATAAACAGTTAGAGTTTGTAACAACTCAGTTACAGTTGTTTGCAGATAAACTGATTGTTTAAATGCATTCCTTTTTCTAGTCTTTCCATCTCTAAAGTCTTCTTACTTGTAGAGGCTAGATTTTTCATCCAAATAATTATTCCCTATTTTTAGAGGCAGAGAGAGAGACAGAGAGCAAAAGAGATAAGCACTGCTTTCTTAAAACTTTCTATGACATTATTAGTTTTTAGGTGCTTGATTTATTCACAAAATTTTAGCTTAGTGGAAGGCAGAATGACAGGGACAAATAATCCACAGGTTTTTCTGGTTAAAAATGTTGAGAACCTCTGTTTAATAGTGCCTTTAGTTAAAATATTTAATGCACGTACATAACTGTGCATCTGCCAGCTGATTTTAAATATTTCACAAAACACCACTTTTGACAGATGTAAAAGGCACTCCTACAGAAGCAGACCAGAAGCCAGTCTTTGGAAACCACTTCACTAGAACCAAGCAGTTAGTATGTAACTATTTCACAATCCTGAATATTGTTTTACAGTTCAACACAGATTTTTTTATTTCAGCTGATCAAGTCTTTCTGCCATATTAAAAGGAGGCTGTATCACAAACTAGTGAGTAAATTCAAAATATCGACAGTAAGTCTAAGTTTACCTTCATCCTATCCATGTATGCTTCCATTTTTAATTGCTCCACAGCTTTCCTGGCTTGAGATATATTGGTTGTACTGTTTGACACTAGTTCCTTCATTTTCTTCCTTCAAGTTCTTCCTAGAAGAGACAAAGTTGAGACAATTTAAAAGTATAGGTAGCAAATACAGCAATTAGTGAGAGGACAGTTATCTGAAATCTAACCAACCATCACCCACCACATTGACACTGTCAGGCTGTGGGGCTCAAATACAAACCAGACACCATTTATTTCTGTTCTCTTGTTCAATAGCACCTTATTGCATTACATATTTGCGTCCTCCACTGCCAGTATTAACTCTGAATTCTACAAACATACAAATGCAGAGCACATGAAATACAGAGTATTTCAGTGTAGAAGTGGTTGCCCTGGTTCAGATTGCCAACACAGAACAGCTGCTCCCAAACAGACCTTGCAGCCGCTACGCAGTTTGGCTCTATACCCCAGTTATACCAAGTAACATGAAAACAAGTTCAGAAATGTGCAGGATGGAAATGAATGCTACACTGCTCTCACCAAGCATCAGAAAAAGATAAATTTTAAAATAGAGGATGAGTCAAAATTATGACTATAGATTTATGGAGTTTAGAAATGAAGTAATGATTAAGAAGAAATAATGCAGTTTTCCAACTTTCTGCTTACACATCCCCAGTGAAGGCTAAAGATGACTACAAACCAACTCAGTATACTATACAGTATAGGAATACACTATTTTTAAGAGATCTGTAGCTCTTGGGAAGGGAAATCTAATTAAGGTATGTCAGTGTTTGGTCTTCTTGCATTGCTGCTCCCTGAGGGCTTGAGGGTAAATCAACCCCTTACCATGCAGTCCTCAGCACTGTTACCAGATCAGTCAAGATGACTACATTCGAACCTTGAATAAACTTACAACATCTATGCCCTAGTGGCCTGCATGCTAGGAGACCTCATCCTGACACCACTATGCAGCGCTGGTCCAGCACAGGTAACTGTTATTATTTTGAAGCCACTGGAAGCTGGGCTAAGCCCACATGGAAAGAAAGACAAGATAGGATACAGGTGACCTAGACAGGTCCTGGACTAGTTATACTACCTAGCGAGACTAGGTGTTGAGGTTTCAATCAGCCAAAACACTCACCTATGGTCCTGTATATGGTATGCCACAAGTGCCACTGAAGCAAGATTAATCTAGCACCAAGTGTTAAAAGCCAATACACATTCCTCACAAAGCACAGGATTAAATTCATGTGGAGGAACTGGCTTTGCATAAAATACCACGTATGGTACAAAAACCCACAACCAACCAACAATTTTCAGATATGTTTTGACTTGCAGTAGACAAGTGGAAAGGATATGAGACACTCACAAGAGCAGGAGGTTCTGAGTTACAGCTCATCTCTAGACTTTCTCTTCAACTCAACCCCCCAGTGCTGACCTATCCATAAAGATAAGAGTAACCACTGTTGTTTACAGAATGATACCCTCACAAGTATGAATCATTTACATTTGGTTATCAACTCCACAGCTAGATTACTAAATGACCACAGATCCAAAAAGTCAAAATAAATGAAGTCACAGAGCCATTTCTGTATTTGTCACAGCCCAAGTCCAGGGGCAAATCAGAAATTTAATTTTGAACAATACATTTAATTTAAATGGAATTAAGCAACTGAAACTCCATTAACAGTTCAGAGGATTCCAGATCTCCCAAGCTTTTCTGGCAATTCATTCACTCAATCCGTAAAAGCTATAAACATTAGAGCTAGACAATTTGAACCGTCACTGGCTGCATCAAAGTTGGCAAGAACACTGGTACTAGTCCTTCCAGCTAGCTTTCAAGTATCTGCTGAATAAGAGATTGAGTTAAGACCATAATGGAATTTCGAAAAGGCTATTAGGCACAAAAATGCTTTAAAAATCCAAACCATGTTTCCAAAACAATGTCACAAACATACCTATATTCTGAAACAGCAAATGGAGAAAAATTTAAAAAAGAAAATATGTAACTTGTTTAGCAAACTATGTAATGATATCAGAAGACAATCAGAATAAGAGGCTTCACGTAAATAATTTTAAAAAAGGAGAAAGTCTGGCACTAGGTGTTTCAGCCACTGGAGAAAATTTCCACTTATCCCAAGTAAGAGGTTCTCTCACTCTCTGAAATACATTACATATTTGCACATTAGTTAAGGATCTATTACATATGAAATTATGCTGACAGTGACAATTGTACTCACTTTCAAACAACGCTTGATGGCCCTCTGCAGACAAAGCTTTGGCTGAGACCTAGTTCTGCTCTCCTTAGGACCTTTGTTACTCTTTAATAACCTCAAGCTTAATATTCTTTAATGAAATAATATTGTTACTTAGAAACAAAGCTCTGGAGAGAAATGAAATTTTAATAACAAGAGAGTCTATTACACACCCTCTCCCTGAACCACCATTCCCTGGAATGTGAGGAAGCTGACTCCTTCGAACATCCTCTTGTGGGATCTCTCTCGGTATTTCCTTTGAGGCTGCACCCTGACAAACGGCTACAAACCTCTCTCCTAAGACAGCCCTGTTAGACAGTCAAGTATTCTCGAGGCCTTTAGACGCCTGGGATAGCATAATTATCTTTGTACTGTATCTGGGGGGCAGCCTACAAGATCACAGAATAGTTTGAGTTGGAAGGGACCTTTAAAGGTCATCAAGTTCCAACCCCCTGCAATGAGCAGGGACACCTTCCACTAGACCAGGTTGCTCAGGTTGCTCCTCATCCAGCCTGGCCTTGAATGTTTCCAGGGATGGGGCATCTACCACCTCTCTGGGCAACTCATTTCAGTGTTTTACCACCTTCGTTGTAAAAAATTTATTTCTTATATCTAGTCTAGATCTACCCTCTTTTAGCTTAAAACCATTATCCCTTGTCCTATCGCTACACTCCCTGATAAAAAGACCCTACCCAGCCCTCCTGTAGCCCCCTTTAGGCAGTGGAAGGCTGCTATAAGGTCTCCTGGAGCCTCCTCCAGCTGAACAAGCACAACTCTTTCAGCCTGTCCTCATATGGGAGGTGCTCCAGCCCTCTGACTATCTTTGTGGCTCTCCTCTGGACCCTGTCCAGCTCCATGTCCTTCTTATGTCAGGACCCTCAGAGCTGGACACAGTACTGCAGGCAGGGTCTCATGAGAGCAGAGTAGAGAGGGAGAATCCCCTTCCTCGATCTGCTGGTCATGCTTTTTTGATGCTCCAAAGGAGTAACTTCTCCTTTTCTTTTAAATGACCTTAAAAGCCTCAAACCAGAAATTACTCAGCTGGGATTGCTAATGTTCATTCCTGGTTGTTTTTCCAGCAGCCCCCTATTACATTAGATCAATACACACATCCACAGGTCCTGATAATCACCGTAGTTACAGTAACTATGTTAGTGATCAGACTACGTGCAGTCTGCACGTTACTGATGCATGCCAGAGGACTTAGATTATACAGGAGCTCATTTATCCAGTATATTTTTATGCAGTGCACTGAGCTCATTAATCTAGTCTCTGTGACTCTCTTCTTTAAGGGGAACACTGACTGCGTTAACAAAGAGTAGTGACAGCAGCTACACCGCCTTTTTCAGCCAAGTGGTTTCTGCTGACTGGCATACCACGCTAGCCAGCCGTTTCCTAAAGTATTGCTCCTGAAAGCTGCGTAGTGACAGCCTCCCAGCCAGCTGAATTTTCTGGGCTTTTGGGTTTTTCTACCTCACATGAACTTCATCCTTTTCCTGGGTGCAGTTAACTCATTTGTGCCAAAGATCTTAATGTCAAGGACTCATTAAAATGCTTGTGAAGAGCAACTTTTCTTTATTTGTTTTTCAGAATAGTCAGATTGCACCCAGCGGCACTTCAAAGGCTAACTTATGATAACCCAGGAAGCTGCATAAATATTTGCAGGTACAGCTTGACCTTGCATAGGGGTAAGGAGTAAAACCTACATTTACCGAACTTCACAAACACTTGTTCATAAAGTGCAGAAAAAGTATGAAAATTTGAGTAACATAGAAGCAAAATATAAATTTCAGCCTCTTCAGTATGGATTTCTGCAAGCAACAGGGATGAAAAGCTGCACTGCAAATTTTCCCCCCTCCACTTCCAAGTACAACCTTAAACACCATACCAAAAGAGTAACCTGTAAAAGTCAATCTAAAAAGCCTTAAACACATTTGTTGCTTTCTGTTTTCTTTCAGCTATCTAAAGTGATGGACCTGAAATTACCAGACTAGAGAACCTGCGGTTCATGACTCTGAAGAACACCTTCCACACAAGCTCTGTACTTCCTGGACCATATAGTGCAATAGAAAAGTTAACCCAATCATGCATCTAAGTCCCAGTGACATTAGTGGGAATGGTCCCCGAATAATAACTTACAAATCACATCCTAAGTGCTGTAAAGATGTTCACATTTCATTATCCACTTGCAAACACATCAGGAACACAAGCAGCAAAATTTACAGCCTCACAGCTGTTCGATGCCAAACTGGCATATCAAAGGAATTTCAGGGGAAGAAAAAAAAAAACCATAAATGAAAAAAAATATTTGTTCTACAGTTGCTATTTAGGTAAGAAAAACTTAAGAAATATCCTTACTCTAAGAGCACTAGCTACCTGTGCTAGTATCACTATCCACACGACACAGATAATTTCCCCTTCATCTGCAGGGCACAAAGGGGATAGGAACAACTGCCCTCCGATCTCAGTTCTTACTCCAAGATTTACTGCACCTCTGTAAAGAGAAAGGGAGGCTAAGGAATTCATTTATTTTCTTTATCCCACAGCTGCACGAAGAAATACTAGAAAATGACTACAATTCTATACTCCATCCACTAAGGAGAAGCTTAGTCGTACAAGAAGAAACTATTAAAGGCAGTACTATTGTTCACGATAAGGAGATAATATAGTTCTCATTCTATAAATACAGAGACTTGAAAAATAACTGCTGATCGCGTAACTGCAAAACAGCCAAACTTCAACAGCTCAGTTTTCATTTTACTATACCCAGAGTCCAACTGTCAAGTTCCAAAAAGTCTTACCGCCATGCCCAAATCTTTTATCCAAAAAATTTCACCTTGCTTCTCAACATTTAAAAATCAAAAGAAACAATGGCTGACCTCCTGTGACATTTCACAAGGACAATCTTTATATGCAATATATTTATCATCAGCATGCAGGTTATGAGCATGTACAGTCCAGCCAACCATAGGAGACCCAGAAAGTCTGAGACAAAAAAGATGATACCTAATATTTTACCACTTTGGATAACTTTAAAAGCTAGTTGTGATCTTTTAAAGAAATACATGGGGAAGTTTGACTATTCCACTTAAATCCTGTTTAAAACGTATTTGAACTGAATTGTAACACATAGAGTAGATAAAAAGTCTCCGAGAAGCTCATCACTGTATTACCTGCAGGACAGAAACGTTTTTCAAGTTGTTATTCCGAGTTTTCTGTCTCACCGCGCTACGTTGATGGTTTTTCTGGGCAGCAGTTGACAGCACCGCACATTAGTAATTGCCGCCAGCAGCAGCCGGGGGTGAGATTTATTCCTCCCTCGCTGCGAAGCCGTC
>NW_010110893.1:22736-22944 GCF_000699245.1 Pterocles gutturalis
CCACAGCGGCCAGCTGAGGGCAGAGCCCCCGGATCACCGCCGGCGGGGAGGGGTACCGCGGGTCAAGGCAGGTTTTCCGGAGAAGGACGATTCCCCCCTGAAGACAACAACGGCAAAACCCACAGCCCGAAGCTGACTTTTGCGGAGAGCCGGGAAACTCCGCAAGGCGCGGCCAGGGGCTGCTGACAGCGCCGATGGAACCAACCGG
>NW_010110894.1:0-4309 GCF_000699245.1 Pterocles gutturalis
TATAAAAATGCAACACATTTTTGTATATTATTTCATTGATCCTTTAACACTAAAAAAAAAAATAGACTTCAGAAATTTTTTAACCACAAGGGTATGGATTCCAGCAGGATTTTATGCTTCTGTTTTACAATCTCTCTATAAGAAAAGCAATGTCAAATTACTGATGAAGTGTAATTTCTACCAAGAGGTAGAAACTTTTGCTTTCATATTTCAAATCTGAAACATCAGCTCTGCACTTCATGCATATGTATAATTCCATACATTTTTTTAATTTATTCTTATTATGTCAGCTAATTTGTATTATTTCTAATACAAGTACCAGGTCTGGAGCCCACATTTAAATAGATATGCCATTTTCATTATGCATAAAAGTAAATGGCATCACAAAATGCTCAATTCTAGGCTACTGTTGAAATAAAATGTTTACATTTCCTTCCTTATTTAAATAATTTAAATTATTCTAAAATAAATAGAATTGTTATTTCTTCTGAAGTAACTTTACCTGAGGTAATGGGACCTGCTCTGAACAAGGTGTTGCTCTAGAGGACCTCCAGAGGTCCCTTCCTACCTAAATTATTCTATGATTCATTCTGTGATTCATGGTTTATTCAGAAAGATGCAGGAAACTCAGCCTATTTCACTCTTCTCCTGGAAGATGTCAGTCTTGGGGACTTAATGTGTATTATAACTGTTTCAATAAGAAGGAAAATGCTATCTTGTGAAGCAAAAAGATTATAAAAATCTTCCACAATTACTCTACAGTGAATTGTACATATGTTGACTTTACAGAAAGGTATTTAATTCCCCAGTCGTGACACTAGTAAGGTAATTTCCCCATGAATTCATGGTGCAGAATCAAGCCCTGAGGAACTGCTTGAGTGAAGTAGTAACGTCAGAGCAAAACGGGTAGAAAATGTATTTTACAATGTAAAAGTTCTGCATCCTTGCTTCCATTACTCATGAGACTGGCTCAGCAGAACAGGATCACAAGGGACATGTAACTAGAAGAAATTGGAAGAGGCAAGGCAAGGGGCTCAGGTTTAAATTCACTAAAATAAAAAGCAAACGCATCTTCAATTATTGACCTGTCTCCTGCACCGTACATGCATCTTGTCTTTACAGGCATGACCTGTACTGTACTTCTGCTCTGTCTTGCTTGCATGTCACAGGGTCACTATTTCAGTTGTACAGTTTTACAGTTTTACATCAATGTCCAGTAGACCATTGTCAGGGGTGGTGTTGTAAAAAAGCCCCAACGAACAACAACAACAAAAAAAACCCACAAAGTTTCTCTCACATTGAGCATTTTGGTTTATGCTTTAGTATCTCTCTTGATGTTTCCTTTACCTTCATCAGAGATTTGGTGGGCTTCAATCTGTCCCCACTGAAATAAATAGTTTTGCCACTGTCCTCCAGGGATTAGAAGATTTTATATGGTTCATTTCTTTTAATGTTCAATTATTTCACTTCAAATTATAATCTAGATGTTTCTGGCAATCATGCAGGTGAGCACCCTGTAAGCATATGCAAAGTGTCCAACATGCATATTCAGGAGGCTTCCAAAGAGAATGATTGTACTAAATTGCTTAGGTAATCAAATCAAAGCTGAACTAAAATGGCGATACATACGATATGCTAATGGTTTCCATGTTAACTTTTCCTGATGGAAACTTCAGTGTTATAAATTATGAAGATCATTCTGATATTTTGCTATTTCTATTTGAATGTTAAAGGTCAGGATAACTGTACTTTGTTCAAGACAACACCCTCCCTGAAACTTCTCCCACAACCCACTGTAAGGGCAGTTCTTGGTCTGCCACACAAGTGGGAAGACAACTGTGCTCTAGGATTCACACAGTTGCAAAAATGCTCAAGGAAACCTTTCTGTGAGCAATTCTTGTAAACTATTTGTCCTTCTAGCTTTGTTAACCATATGCAAGGAGTCAGTTTTAGGAGGTTTTTCTTAAGTCATTCTTTTTCAACATTTGTCACAGCAAAAGGCTCTGAGCAGCCAGCTAAATTATATTCACAGTGTGAAGGGAATAATGCAAATACACTAATTTTATACTGGTTAGTACATGGTCATTAACAGTGGGGGTAAGGAGTCATTCTTCAAAAGCAGATGACAGAGCTAGCCAAAAATTGCAGAGAGTTTTCTGTGGAAAGATATGATGAAAAAATGTGTGTCCCCCCCTCCTTCTTGGACTTTTAGCCTTTCAGATAAAAGATTTCAATGACAAAACCATTGATGCAGAGGAGGGCAAGGGGATTTTGGCAGAGGAGTTGCCACCTGAGTTTTAACTTAGCTGAAATAAGTTTTCTTTTACTAACAGAGGATAAAGGATTTGTGCAGGCTTGTTGTAACTACAAGAAACTCCTAAGAATAGGAAAGTGTAGGTATTTCCCTAAGGGCGAATTTGTTGAATTGCAGCCTAGACATCCAAAAGAAGCAGTGGAAGCTGCACCACTAGAGAAGCTAGTACAAAGCCATCCTGTGCTGGTAAAAGAAATGGATAAGGTAACCTAGGAGTTCATTCCAGTATCTTATTTCTAAGTTTCTGTGACTCCTTATATCCTGTAGGACAAATGAAATGCTGTGAATGCTGTGCCAAAAGGAAAAGGGCAGGGGTCCTGCTGTACTTACCCATGTTGAGCAGTATTTGTTCCATACTTAGGAGGAGAAAGATACCCTCTGAGTAACAAGAGCATAGCTTGGTACAAAATAGGCCTTGCATTAATGAATTTCAGGAGGTTGTAAGCCACATAAGCTAATAAATGAAAAGTGGCTGCGAGCTGAATATTGTGTTTGACAAGTGAATAATGAAGGAGAACAATTGAACAGCTGGTTCATCAACTCCATACGTTTCAGGAAAGAGTCTACAGACCATGACTGCATGTTAGATGTTAAAAAAAAAAAAAATTTCCCTGAGCAATTTATACAGCACAATTGTAAACAGTTGCAAAGAAAATAAAAGACACACAAGCACTGAGACTGAGAACAAACTAACCTTCTACAATACAACCTTACTTTTCAAAATAATCAGGTTTTAGGTGTTCTTGGGATTTTCATTATTTCATTAGCTGCTGTGATAATTAATTGTTGTCTCATTGCTAACAAGACAAATATTTTATGGAAAAGCTGTCTTATACCACTCTACTTGAAATACTTACTTTCCAACCTATCATTTACTGTGCCGAGACTGAAAAAGAGGTCGGTAAAAGTGGGCTTGCCTATTACTCTACACAGTGCTGATGTGGGTTGCTTCTTTTTCTTGGGACCCAGAAACACAGCATTCCTGTTACTATGACTGCGATAGGCTCCCCAACCACCTTCTCTCAATCAGCCTTTATACCCTTACTCCAGTAAGCACATGACTCCGCGGATAAGGGCCATCACATCCTGCCACTACCCAGGCAAACTTGTACACTTTTCCTACAAGTAGCTATGGTAGCTTTAGCTTCCTTGCTTAGATGTTTTATGTACTAATCTACAAACTGATCTGGCCAGTGATTTTGTCCTCTTCTGTCTAACTCCAGATGTTTCTAAGGCATCACTGCACACATATAAAGGGGAATCTCTGATATATATTGGTACAGAGAGCACTTGAGGACCCTTCTGACTGGTATTAGCCTAAAGTAAATTGCATTATACTGTCTGGAAAAGGTAATAGTTCCTCCAAGAGAGTTGCTTGACATTAACAAAATTGCTTCTTCCATTAGCTATATGTTATTTTTCAAGCATCGCCAGTCCAGCCTGGTAAAAGAAAAAAGGCGTCAGAGCTTTCAGTACTGTAAATGGTAGGCTGGAAAGTGAGGATGTTTAGCAAACAGCTTTCCCGTACAATCTCCTAGTATGTTCAGCTTATGCATATATTTACTTTAGAGTGCACTGCATGTGCGTTAAATTCACGAATACCAGGATGACTCCCGGTAGGGATGGAGAGGGTAACAAAGTGGTAGCAGAGGCGGGTGATGATTCGGATGTCCTGTGCCTGGTGCCACCCTGTGTGCCACCGGCCAGTACTTACACTTCAGCCAGCGGGCTCCGGCGTGCGTGTCCTTGTCCCGGATCAGCCTCCTCTGTGTGCAGCTCCTGCAGAGGTACCACAGCATCCACAGCAGCTGGATGAGCATCAGCGTGATGAGGTAGGAGAGCAGGTGGCTCTTGCTGATGCCCACGGCGTGCACGGCCCAGGCAAAGGTGAGCAGCAACCCGGCCAGGAAGAGGTTGATGCCGTACTGGCTGCTGAGGATCTCGGCGTTTTTCTGCGGGTAGCTGCCCCCCACGGAGGGGGAACCGCCGGCTTTC
>NW_010110895.1:0-1069 GCF_000699245.1 Pterocles gutturalis
GCAAGATGCTTTCTTGAAGCGAGAAGAATATCTGTACTCATTAAAAATAAAATTACTCTTGTTTTGATGTAATTAAACCATTTTTTTAATCAGCTAAAATGATTTTCCAAAATGGATGTACATCTTGCCAATATTGCCCATCACACGGCCAGCTGCCTGGCTGTCTTTCTGCTGACAACTCATCCAGCATTTCTTCTCTTTCTGACACCTGTCCTTAGGTACGTTTGTCTGTCTCACTCTTGGCCAGATCTCAGCTGCTTCTTGTCAGTAATTCAGGGCTATAATCATCTCTCTGTCCAGCCTCCTGTGTTCACATGGACCCATCTGTCCGTAGACACACCGCAGCTCCACCTGGGTCAGCTGGGCTTACAGGTACAGTCCAACAGCCACATGTTGCTGATGGTAAAGGAACAACCACTGCAGGTGATGTGTCCGACTAGCATTGCGCGTGTCCGTGCTTACGCTGTCTCAGCTCAGGAGATGGGTGAACAGTGATGGGTTACTGGAGATGCACTGGTGCGATGGCAAAAAGCTGCCTGAGCATGCCCCAGACACACCCGACACCTTAACTCCCAGCCTCATCCCAGCACATAGCGCAGGCAGAAATAATTACACCGGTTGTAGTATATCGCTAAAATCGAATCCAGAATATTCTCACCAATGCTGACCTTTTTAATGCTGTGAAGCACAGCACAGAAGTCCATCTAATATGAGAAACCTGCAGGAAAGAGTGTTTTCTGCCACGATAAAATAACACGCAGTTCCAAGTTGATGCTTCTTTTATTTGAATCTCGTCTAACAATTTTTAGACGTAAAACGCCCGATTCATGACACTCAAGGATCAAAAGCTTAAAGCTGGTTGTTCCTCTTCCAAAAACTCCAGGTTGTGAAGAAACAGACACTCTAACCCAACATCGCCAGGACACTCATTTGAAAATGCAAACAAAGCTGAGCACTGCACAGCTGAGACCAGCAATGGGAAAAGCCAAATCACAGAAGAAACACTACGAGGCGACATTCATGCTACAAGTTTACCTTTGCGCAACTAGGAGTACTTCCAGGTCCGTTC
>NW_010110896.1:0-6687 GCF_000699245.1 Pterocles gutturalis
CCTATCCCAGCTGGACCCAGGACATATGGGGATACCAACTCTATCTCAGCCAGACCCAATACAGCCATGTACTGGTCCCTCAGGCTCTTAGGGAGTTACACAGTTTTATTTTGGCCCACATCATTTGAGCTTTTCACAATTAAAAGGCTGAGAACTCCTAGAAGCTGTGCAGTAACACCAGTTCCTAGAGCACAGAGGTAGCTGTAGAGTATAAAAGGTAGGTGAAGAAAAGCAACAATTTTCTTCTTGAAGAATTTAGCCTTTCGGTATAATCTTGTAAGTAATTGGTGCGTGTTGAGAGTATTCCCACAGTCAATCTAACAACTAATGTCTATGAGGCACTCATCTATATTGGAGCAGTACCAAATCCTAAATTCACTTGGAAAAAAAAAAAGTTTATATAATTATATATGATTGTCTAGTTTTACCATGTACATGTGTTAAGGAAGGAAGAGACATGAATTTCTCTAGCTAATCAATTATTTAGATATTTCCATAAATAATGATGGTGCCTCAAGTTGCTTTAGGTAATATTTGTTTCTGCTGATTTTGAAATAAATATTTTAGAAGTTATGGAGGCAGAAAGAACAATAAGTATTTTAAGTCAACTTTTTTTGACTACAAATTCTGTGAAGTAGGGACAGCAGTGATATCCATTGTGCTATTTTACTGCTAACAGCAAGGTTAAGAACCTTGGTGTATTTTATGAAGATACCATCAAAAGAGAAACAATATAAACAGGATTTAAAAATTTTATGTGATATACAACTTACCAGGAGGCTAACCCACTCAGAGAATCCTTAATATTACCAGTTATCCATCATTTTCCAGTGTTAGCATATCCAAAGGTGTGAATTCCAGTATCTCTTAAGAGGCCAGTTGTGTATTTTGTAACCATGGAATGGCAAGTTCAGTCTAGAGTGCTCCTGGTGACTGTTGGTGGTATGTTGACCAAATTAAACAATGTGGATTTGGAAGATGAGGTGTGTTGAAAGCATCAGGTCTGTGAGGAGTTAGAAAGTAGAAAGACATTTAGGCTGTCCCCTATAGAAACCTTGTCGCATCTTTTGGTAAAGATTTAGATTGTAGGGAAACACATGGTGTTCAATGAGTGTGACAATCATATGCCAGTCTACTGGTGCTATTCATGGTGTGGGGAGTAGAACTGGATGTGAATTCTGACTGTTGTAGTGTTGTAGTTGTACCATCAAACTTGCATAGAAGGGAATGAATCTTCCATGCTAATACCACTTTGGAGTGTAAAGCTTACTGTGGCTCTTCCCACATAGCACACTGGAATGGCTAATGAATTTCCCAGCCCTCTGTTAGTCTGGTGTCACAGTATATAAAGAAGTACTTTTGCAAAATGGAGATCTAAATGGGCCAGAAAAGAAGAATTTATGTTGAGTTATAAAAGAGTAAGAAAAAGGGGGCCTACAGGAGAGATGGGGAAACACCCTCTATCAGGGAGCGTAGTGAGAGGACAAGGGGTAATGGGTATAAGCTGAAAGAGGGGAGATTTAGACTAGACTTTAGGAAGAAATTTTTCACTGTGAGGGTGGTGAGGCAGTGGCCCAGGTTGCCCAGGGAAGTTGTGGATGTCCCATCCCTGGAGGGGTTCAAGGCCAGGCTGGATGAGGCTTTGGGCAACCTGGGCTAGTGGGAGGTGTCCCTGCCCATGGCAGGGGGTGGAACTGGATGATCTTTAAGGTCCCTTCCAATCCAAACCATTCTGTGATTCTATGATCTGTGCGAAGGAAACAGGGTTGTTTTATTGAAAAGTAGTATGATTAGTGATTTTTTTTTCCATCTTCTGGGTTTTTTTTTTCTTTAAAGAACAAAGGTACATTTTTAAAGCTTTCCTGCATTTGTGTTGCTATTATTCAATCAAAATATGACTATGGGGTAGAGGAATGCTCTTTGGAAAACAAGAGTCAGTTGTGGCTGATTGAAATTAAGTTTATTTCAAAAAATAAAGATTCACAAGATCATCTTCCTTTTACTTAGATTTTTGACAATTATGTTTGTAACCAAATAACTTTATCAAAATGAGCAACACCATTAGCTAGAGTAGTGAAATTGTGTGGCTATATCATCGAAAATCATGGAAGGTCTAATTAAAAAGATGAGGAACTAAGGAGTGCATGATAGAAGAGCTGGGTCTCTTTAGCCTGGAAAAGAGGAGACTGAGGGGTGACCTAATGAATGTTTATAAATACGTGAAGGGTGAGTGTCAGGAGGATGGAGCCAGGCTCTTCTCTGTGACATCCAGTGATAGGACAAGGGGCAATGGGTTCAAGCTGGAACATAGGAGGTTCCACTTGAATATGAGAAAAACCTTCTTCTCGGTGAGGGTGACAGAGCACTGGAACAGGCTGCC
The DNA here is from genome assembly GCF_000699245.1 of Pterocles gutturalis. Taxonomy (NCBI): domain Eukaryota; kingdom Metazoa; phylum Chordata; class Aves; order Pterocliformes; family Pteroclidae; genus Pterocles; species Pterocles gutturalis. The sequence continues at coordinate 2,381 of NW_010110896.1, forward strand.
CAGAGAGGGTGTGGAGTCTCCTTCTCTGGAGACATTCAAAGCCCGCCTGGATGCGTTCCTGTGTGATCTGATCTGGGTGTTCCTGCTCCGGCAGGGGGATTGGACTGGATGATCTTTCGAGGTCCCTTCCCATCTCTAACATTCTGTGATTCTGTGAAAAGATCAAAAGCAATTGTCAAAGGGCTTTATTCTCCCTCCCCTTGTCTTACCACACTTAAAACTTCCTATTCCCTGGTTTTCCTTCACCATGTTTCACTAATGAGTATTATTATTCCAGTCGGGAGAGACCAAGGTGGTGGTGAGAATGCTTTGTTCTGTTAAACAAGAGGGAAAGTTTTTGTCAATTTACTGCCTTTCGGAACAGGTCCTGGGCCCTACTGAGAATCCTGTGGTTTCTGAACCATCTGTGCCGCAGGTCTGGACCTCCACAGTGCCCTACAGCTTTCTCACCTGGAATCGCACAAATATGACAAATATTTGTAGAAACCATAGGTTGCTCTTCCTACTGCTGCCTTCTTACTATTGAAACCGTGTTATTGATGCTTGACTCAGACTGACTTTGTCTCTTTTGAGGAAACACACTCTGAGTCTCATCAAGCTTTTCGTTGGCTGTATATGCTCTAAAGCATATGGGTTTTTAACAAAGAAATATGTTATTTTCCAGATTACTGATATTTGGAAAAAAAAAAACCCTAAACTTTTACAAAGAGATGTGCAAAAGCAATAGAATATTTCCTAGGTTTAGACTACCTCTGACGAAAGCTTCCTGTATCAGCGATTATTCAGGATCATTTTCTGAAATATCTCTCGGCTGCGGGATACTTAATGATTTTCCTCAGCTCTTGAGTATTGTCTTTCAGATTGGGATCTCTAAAAGTAATTCAGAGAGTTGTCAGCTTAGACCTTCCTGTCTTGGACCACTCGTCCTAGGGTGTTCTCTGATCCTATTTCTCATATATCCATTTGTCTAAGCTACTCTCCTTTATCTTACTGTATTCGCAGCTCACTCTTTTTTTCCTTCCTCGCTACTGAAGGTGTTTTTAGCGAGCATGGCACTGAGAGCCCACAGGTTTTCTGTCTTCTGTTTCTTGGAGTTCGATTGCAAAACATAAAATGGACTCTGTCCATTTTAATATTTAATACTTAAATACTAAGTTGCTGCTTTTTCTCAGTGGAAATGACTCTGTCTGCAGTCAATTCACATTATCTACTCACAGATATGTTACCTAATTGCAAAATATTTAATACTTAAATACTAAGTTGCTCTTTTTCTCAGTGGAAATGACTCTGTCTGCAGTCAATTCACATTATCTACTCACAGATATGTTACCTAGCTTTCTGTTTTCACTATTTTCAAGACTGTCATGATGTGACATGTAATAGAATGTAGCCAGTACATATACAACTTATGAAAGTTGCAGATTTGAACTTGCCTGACATCCTGATGAAGACCACACATAATAACTGCATCATACTGATGGTTAAATTTGTATACAAACGTTTTCCGTAAATTAGATCTCTTCCCATGTGTCGTTTGCTTTGACAGCCTTACTGCTGTACTGAGATACACTCTTTACCATCACCATCAAGGAACAGGGAGGTTACACGAAGTTGTAATTCAACTTTGTATTGACTTCTGTGAGCTGCTGGAGAAGTTGGGAGGCAGGGAGAAGGAATGAGGGTTCATATTTTTTCCTTTTTTTTTTTTTTTTAAATCACAATGCCCCTTGACCCATTTCCTCATGCACAGATCAATGGCATACCCTCTACAGTGTTCAAGGAAAGGAGGATGTGGTCCTAGGAACTGCCAGTCTCCTTTTGCAGCTTCTCTTGCATGTGAAAGTTAATTGGAAAATAAAAATAAAACAATGTCTTGACACAATGGAGCTTCAGAATGGTCTTAACTAGTTCAATTTAATGCCTACATGGGTTTTTAGGTATCTATGTAGAGATACTTTGCATTTGTTAGCAAGCTCCGTGCTTGAAGAACACACTCAGATATGTTTCTTGATGAACAGTGAACAGAAAACTAACTAGATGAATAAGTCTGAAAATCTTTACAGTCATGTACGTACCTGCTATAAACCTTGTTCTGCACACTTAAACTCTAGTATTGTAACTTTATAGTACAGAAATTAGAAGTTATGTGTTTGCTTTTAGATGGTTCTGAATTTTTGAAAAACATTAGAGTTGATATAGAGAGAGCCTGCTGGAATTAGAGGGGCTGGCTTTAATTTGGCTATTTCTCCTATCCTCATAGCACTAGAAAGTTATATTTTCCTTTCAAATTTTGTAAAATGGATCTCTTTTCCATTTCATTTCTTCTTCAAGCCATCCTAGTAATCTTATCTTAATCCTGTGTATGGAAGCAGTGTAATAACAATATCGACTTTATCGCATCCATTCATTTTCATTTTTGTTCAAATGAATAGAGCTGTTTGCAAGTCTGGACCCAGGAGATGAAACAGTTCTTGAGCAGTAAGTTATATTTGCCACCTGTTGCAATATTCAGAAACCATATCATGTGCTATTAAGTTCCAGGTGTAGACTTTTATCAAAGGTAGCTCAGCAAATTCCTCGTTTCAGTCCCAGGTGTGTAACAGCACACCTAGGAGTCTTTGGACACAGTTAGACATTATGGCACAGCAGGGGACGGTATAAATATTTTATTATCTAGATTCAGCTTCAGTGGCTGGTAACCAGTGCCTGTATATATAAATAATGAAGACATTGCTAGTAATAGAGTAAAGCAGCAAACCTCAAAATGTCATGTGTTGTTGGTTTTTTTTTTTTTTCTTTTTAGCTGTTTACTTAGAAGTTAGTTTAGATAGTGTCTTCAAGGAACAATTTGTTGATAAGTTGAGGAATTAAATGAAAAAGGTCTTGCACCTGGGTTCGTATTGTCTGCTGTTTAGATCTGCTATGTGAAAAAAGGAATTTGTATGGCAAATATATCAAACATCAGATGCACAGGCAGGACAAATATTCAGCATAGTATGAGTGACTTTATGTAAACAACTTCGGGAGATATTGGACTTCAGTGCATTGATGGAGAAATTTAAACAAACAGGAAAAAGACTATGTTTAAATGAGATGTCCTCTCTGAAATATAAATAGGAGGGTATTTGAAAATTAAAAATTCCTTGCTTTGAATTATTATAAAGATGCCTTCATTCCTCAAGAAGGGTGTCTCCGGAACCGCCTGGATTTCAGGTAGCTAGTTCAATTGCAGTCAGCTGATGTGTGCTAATGTTTGTAGTTTTTAAGAATTAGTTTCATGTAGTTCACAAGTCCTTCTTATCATTTTAGATCTACAAGAAATAAAATAACTGTGCTTTGTAAACCAAATACATAAAAAAAAAATAACAGGAGTTTTGTTTGATGTTGGGGATAATATTCTTCCACAAAATAAATCACTGGAGTGTTTTTATACTGATAGAATTGTAGATGTATCTTTGTTAACAGAAGCTAGAATCTTAGTCATTGAGTTTCCGGTGTATCCAGGTACACCTCCCATTTATCTTTAGATGTTTAAGGTTCTAGGGCAGCGTTAATCATGAGTGTTCATTCAAGCTGTTCATCTTTCAGTTTCAGTATAATTGCCATGTAACTTCAGAGTCAAGACCTGGTTAATTAAGGTGTTCTTGCTCTCAGACACTCGGTCATGTGATTATGAAAGATGATATTTATTGTTGTTAACTCTTTGGATTTCTTACAGTTCTAGGCAGGGAATGTATGGTATCTCTCCAAGAGATTAGAATAGTTTTACTTCTACATTGAAGTTAGGGTTCAAATATTTTTTTCCCCAATGTGTATAATTGTCTAGTTGTTTGTTTGCATTCAGTATTAGTTCAATTTTAAACTATAACACCATGATGATTATATATATATTTTTTTTAAATTGGGTTTGCTCTGTATCTGTATATGTATTCCTATATCTCTCTTAATCTTTAAACTCTTTTTTAGTTTTATCTAATCTTGGTTTTATTTTATTTTTCTAATGGACACCATTGGGAGAAGCCAAAGAAAACTTTCACTGTAGTGGATGTCTGGCCACAGTCATTTGGGAAGAACACAGTTGTTTCATTGTTATTAACACATTAGATTTGTACCAAAAAGTGAAAATTGGCTCATTATTTAGCCTACAGAACCAGACACCAATCTCAAGTGCTCATTAAAAACGTCTAAAAAGTTATTTTTTATTCAGGAGAAAGCACTTTATTACTATGAGCCATGTTGCAAAGAGATTTTTTTGTGGTAACCTATGTTTCTGGGCTTATATTATCAATTAATTAATTATTAATATT
>NW_010110897.1:0-212 GCF_000699245.1 Pterocles gutturalis
CGGCACGGGCTCTGCCGGCTCCCGCGGTCGGGAGAAAAGCGCACGGGTATGTCCGGGGAAAAAGGCATGGCCTCCACGGAGGAGGAGGATTTAAGGGAAGGAAGCACGATCCCGAAAAAGGGAAACGAGAAAGGTGAAAATATCCCGTTTGCAGGTGGCAAGATGAAGAAATGGAAGCGGTAGGGTCCAAGCAAAGCCGTTCGCTTGAAGCA
>NW_010110898.1:0-214 GCF_000699245.1 Pterocles gutturalis
TTTTCTTCCCCTGTCCTTTTTCCTTGCATGAGAGAGGCATTTCGAAAGACATCCCCGGGGCAGAGGAAGGTTGGGTGAAGTTTCCGTGTGGGCTGGGGCCTGCGGTGCCCCTTGTAGCCCCGGTGCGGAGGTGCCCGGTGGGGCTGTGTCCCCTGAGGGGCTGGGGACAGCTCCGGGCCACCTGCCACCCCTGGGCTGGGGCGTAGAGCCGAGG
>NW_010110898.1:227-10016 GCF_000699245.1 Pterocles gutturalis
CCAGCTTAACATCCTTTGCTCCAGGCCAGCCTGGCAGAGATAGATTTGCAGCTCGTTGGAAGAGATGTCAGAAGAAGTGACGGGTCTGGCTTGCTTTGGCAAGATGCTCGTTTCCAAATCCCTTTTCCTGCATGCATCTGATGTTCCCTGAAATGAGCTCCTGCTCAGGGATTTCTTATTATTCTAAAAACAAACATATAGTTGGGTGGAGCTTTTCAGGAGGGATGGGTCAGGAAAGTGACAGGGCATTGACCACTATGTAATAAACTTTATTTCAAGAGAACGTCAAGGTATGGAACTGAATTTCTATTTTTGATTTTTTGTCTGTTTGTATCGTACGCACCGCAGGAACCCCAGCTATCACTGAGACCTCTCTTGTGGTAGCTGTTCAGACTAGAACTGACTCCTTCATAGTGTGGTGGTGTCTGTCATTGACCCTGTTAAGGAGAAATTATACAGGGAAGCAGAGTAAAGTTGTTCCTGCGTGGAATGTGGTTCTTGGGTGTGTTGCGTGAGTTGTACCTCTCTGGGTTTTCTAGGGTCTCTCTAATTGTGTCATTGTAAAACAAGGTCTATTAACGTGAGGCATGTTGAAACATTTATTCTACTGGACAAAAACAAAGTCCAAACTTTTGGCTGATGAATTTCAGATGTAGAAATAGCCTTCCCAGCTGGAGGTGGGGTGTTCTTCATTGGCATTTGAACCACTTGCAGGGAACAAGGAAAGTGTAAAAAGAAAGCATCACAAAATCCCAGTTTCTCTTCTAGGCAGATAATAATATTATAGATAGATGATGTTAGGCTTCAGCTTAGAACAAAGGGTGGTATTTTGCAACCTTGGAAGTCTTGTGGTCATGAAAAGCTAGTGTGGCCATTCTCTGTCCTGGTATCTTTGGAAGCCAAGGAAGCTGGGTTGGTGTGAAAGTTATCTTTCTGTGTGATAAAATTCATTTAAGAACTGTGACTAAGGTGAAATGATAAGAACTAGAATTAGGTGTTCATTCAAAAACATCCTTATAGGCTTACAGCTGGACAGACATTTGGAGCCTCCTGCTGCCCTTCGGTTTTTGTTGAAGGTGAGGCTTCTATCATTAGTCTTCTGTCCTTGATGGCATTTGACAGCATGGAAGAACACTTAATGGAATAGTTCCCGTAGTATCATTTTTTTATGTGTCATTGCACGTTTTATTCCTGCAACTTTTCTCATAATGTTAGATTCATACAGATTTCATCTGTGAAAGTATGTTTATCACTGGATAGAAACAAAAAGAGTGAGATGTTGTTGAGTTAAAATTGTGATTAAGAAAGATTAACAAGAAAATTGAAAAAAATGCAGTTCCATTTGTGTTTGCGGGTTTGAAAATATTCAAACCTCCTAGCTATAAGTTAGCATAATCTGCTATGCCTGATTTTAAATTTGTATTGCCATGGGTTGCTCAAGTAAATTAACACTTACTTTAGAAAAAAACAATGAACAGCTGCTATCTTATGAGGTCATCGCAAACGTGCCAAGTAAAATCTTGTTCTCCTGAACAGCATTTTCCAGCTGGTGAGACAAGGCTGGAGGCGACCAGCAGCGCTGAGGGAGCGGAGCGTTACAAGTCAAAGAGGCAGGCAGCAGCGTGAGACCGAGTCTTGAGGGAAGAGAGAGGCAATGCCTCAAGGCAGGAGGGAAAAAAGGTGAACAGTGCTGCAGGGTTTGAATAGCAGTGATGAAGACTAGCTGAGGAGGCAGTAGAAAAGGATTCCCAAGAATACAGGAGTACACTTGGTAAGACAGACTTTAAGGAAGGGAGATGTGAGTTTTGAGGAAGCAGCCACTAGCTGGAGAAGGTAGAGGCCAAGGAGAAAAAGCTGGATGACAGCAGAGACACTCGCCTGAAGGAAGGCTGTGAATTCTGGTGCTGTCCTAGGTTTAGGAAGAAGGCTGCAGTGGGATTTGTTTGAATGACCCTTCTGGACTGACTGTTACAGCAGGACCAATTTGTAATCTGTAGATGATACAGTTAGCTCTTAACGGCTTGTGAACTCAACATAGTTCTGAGTTGGCTGGTGTAGATAAAAAAGGACAGAAATAGCTTGTGCTGGTTTTGCTGAGCCTTGGCTCTCTTCCTGCAGGTACGTGCCTGCTTACTTTTGCATTTCCTTCTCTTTCTTAGACCTCACCTAAGGATACGGATACTGTAACCTGTTTGGCTGGTTCCACGTGTGATAATTCAACATGCAGTAGATTATCCAAATATGTCGCTGTGTGTCTGGCAGTGCTCCGTGTGACCATGTCCTCTGTTTTTTCTCTCATCTGCAGAGTTACTATGGGAGAGCTACTCAGGTTTTCTAGAGTGCATTGGTAAGAATGTAGTTCGGCAAAATGGCCCATGTGCTGAAGCGCAGTGACGATGACACAAAACCTGTGTTGTGAGAGCATGTAACATGCTGTAACCAAGGTCTAGTGAGGGTAAGCATGCTGGTCACAAAGGTGTTGCTTTGGTTATAGTTTAGACAGGACCTTAATTAGGAGATGGGTATTCCTGGAGTCGTTACACAAATGGGTATTTGGTGTCGTAAAATACCAATCTTTCACTGAAATGTCAGAAAACAAATTACTTTTCTGCTTCCATTCTTTCAATTTGCCTCTTTCTGCATGAGAAATTTAAGTAAAATGCAACAGTGAGAGGAGAAAAACTTAACAATGAAATACATGTTTGGAACTAGTCTACCCTGTGCCTGTTGTATGTGCTGTGCTTGGAAAGGTAAGGAAGAACCCTGACTATTCAAGTCCTGGATTTCCCATGGCAGTTATTGCAGTCCTGAATCTGTAGAAGGCCCCTGCTGATAATCCTGCTTTTTAGAAGATGTAGCTTGTTGTCTGCATCTTTACTGGCTAGCTTGCAGGCATAGGAGTTCGGAAGAAGAGGAGACAGAGCTAGGCATGTACGTGTGCTCTGGGGAAATTTTCATTATCTGGTATCTGTCAAAAGGAATAGTGTTAAAGTATTATCAAGTAGTGGATGTCAATGTCAAGGGCCTTGTCTCTAATGGAATTTCCTGGTGGATCAGTTAAAAAAGTACTTGGTGATCTTTGCACAAACTTAAATAAATTTATTTTGCTAGGAACTGCAGGACTGGAGAGCAAACGTGCTGTAGCTGGACTCAGTATGCAGCAAAGAAGATGCTTGTTTTTCAAAACTTGAAGGTTTGTGCTGTGATGTCACTAAATATGCAGTAGTAAAATAAAAGGCAGAAAAAATTTATGTGTGCTGGTGTTTTAGCACACTGAGCTTTTGGTGTGGCTTACTTACTGCAGGTCCTCAACTGTGACAGAAATCAAAACAAAAACTTGGTAGTGTAATAAAGATCTGAAATGATCTCCGCTGCATATTTTTTTCAGCAGCTGTAGCAAAGATAGTTTTGCAGTGCATGTATTTGTGAGACAAATGACAGGTGGGAAAATGACAGCACATGCTTCCTGGTTCTTGTTATACGGCTTTTTAGCTCTACAGATGCAAAGATAAGGAGGAGCTGTGATATTTGTGATACTTTTCTCTGAACCTACCAAGGAGCCTAATACTTACTTTTTTTCAGAGTTGTGCCTTCTTTCAAGGATATTGCCTCAGATAGACAAGATAGATTGCCACACCAGGGTTTGGAGAAGGAGGAGTGAGAATATTTGAGAGAAACAACTCTGCAGACATCAAGGTCAGTGAAGAAGGAGGGGAGGAGGTGCTCCAGGCGCTGGAGCAGAGATTCTCCTGCAGCTCATGGTGAAGACCGTGGTGAGGCAGCTGTGCCCCTGCAGCCCAGGGAGGTTTAACGGTGGAGCAGAGACCCACCTGCAGCCCAGGAAGGACCCCATGCCGGAGCAGGTGGATGTCTGAAGGAGGCTGTGACCCTGTGGAGAGCTTGTGCTGGAGCAGGCTCCTGGCAGGACATGTGGACCCATGGGGAAAGGAGCCCATGCTGGAACAGGTTTGCTGCCAGCACTTGTGATCCTATGGAGGACCCACACTGGAGCAGTCTGTGCCTGAAGGACGGAACCCATGGAAAGGACCCACACTGGAGCAGTTTGTGAACTGCAGCCTGTGGGAAGGACTCACATTGGAGAAGTTAATGGAGGACTGTCTCCCATGGGAGGGACCTCACGGTGGAGCAGGGGAAGAGTATGAGGAGGAAGGAGCAGCAGAGATGACGTGTGATGAACTGAACAAAACTCCCATTCCCTGACCCCCTGCGCCACTGAGAGGGAAGGAGGTAGAAAGAAATCAGGAGTGAAGTTGAGCCAGGGAAAAAGGGAGGCGTAGGGGGAAGGCGTTTGAAGATTTGGTTTTATTTCTCATTAACCTACTCTGATTTGTCTGGCAGTAAATTAAATTAATTTCCCCAAGTCAAGTCTGTTTTGCCCGTGAGGGTAATTGCTGAGTGATCTCCCTGTCCTTATCTCAATCCACAAGCCTTTCATCGTATTTTTTCTCTGCCTGTCCAGCTGAGGAGGGGAGTAATAGAACAGCTTGGTGGACGGCTGGCATCCAGCCGAGGTCAACCCCGCACAGCTATCTATTACAAACTTACTTGTTTTACAGTATTTTTTCCCTTTTGGTTCTGGTCTGATTAGCCTTTGAATTCTTTAGATTGTAGAAGTGAGCAGTTATTGCCAAAACGAAGCTGACTGTAGCTGCAGTTGTTGCCACTCAGGGAAAGCTTTTACAGTACTTTCAAACAGCGCCCTTTTATGATAATATAAATCAACTAAGAGTGAGAACTTAATTGTACATCAAAGCGTCTACTTTTCAAAATCCTTGGTGTAATGGGGCTGACTAGTGTTGTGCTAACAGATCATTTCTGTTTGTAAGGAACTCTTACAGTCTTACAAATATTTTATGTCCCTTAACACTTCTAATGCAGCAAATCAGGAGGCTGTCTGATCCAGTTTTTGTATAATTAATTATTGACCTCAAAGGGACTGTTATGCATTAGAGGAGAGAACAGTCGTGCTCTTTTAAAAAAATACTACAGCACGTTTTCTCTGCTTCTGATTCTTCATTGGTAAAATGGAACTTAGGTTATTCTGTTTGCATTACACTAGTCCCACGAAGGGTAAGAAGTAGTTAGATTGCAGGGTATGATAAACATATTTAAAATAAAGAAGATTGTTAGCAGTAAAAAATGTATAACTGACAGCTCTTCTAGGAAAAAAAAATCTTTGAGGTTGTGAGTTGAAACGGATCAAAAAAATGAAAGTGAATATTAGTGCTCTCTTGATGTACTTGGTGAAAAAAATATAGAAAAACAAAGTGGTGTTGCCCCCAAATGGCAGAATGCTGGGTAGTTCTTTTCATGTGACATATTGGCTTTATTGCTGTACATTGGTACAACCGAGAGCAAAATTTATTGATGATACGTTTTGGTGCATGTCTCTGCAGCTAATGTTGATATTTTGTTAACCGAGTGTTTTAGAGACTTCTGAGAAGAACACATCCTTATTTCAAACTTATTGTGGATTCCTTGCCCTTTATTTTATTTTCTGGCATATTTTACCCTCTTTATTTAAGTATGGGATTTCCTAGTAGTTTCACTCAAGTAGCTATGAAACTGAAAATGTTTTCTAAAAGCAGAGCCCTTTCTCTGTGTGAACGTGCTTCATCTTCCATATCTGCAGCTGCAGTCGTTCCCTGAGTGAGGCAAGAGGATGACTGAGGTGGAATCCCTAGTAGAAGCTGTGGGGTCTAGCTTTGAGCAGAGGTGAGAGTAGATGACCTTCTGTAGGTTGTCCCTAAAACTGGTTGTTTGAGAGCAACACGTCCTGCATTTCATTAGCGAGGGGCTGGCAAGTATGGCCTGAGCTGCTTTTCCCCTTGCTGCCCTTGTGGAGATAACGCTGGTGTCTGGGCTGAGCAGCTGCCAGTTCTTTTGTTACCTACTCCTTTATTTTACAGGCGATATTCTTGTCATTGTACAGGTGAATTTTAAATCTCTGCAACCCTGAAAGTGAAGCATTCTTCAGCAGGCTTGTGTGAATGGAGTTAGCACAGAGTGCTAGCAAAGCACTCAGCAGTGGTCTTACTTGCCCGGGTGAACATGGTTCTTGATTTCCTCTTGGGAAATAGCAATAAAAGGGAGTTCTTGCACCCAATAACTTGTAGTTATGGAAACCCTGACTGATAATACAGTATTCAAAAAATTCACAGCTTATAGAGTGCTTTCAGGACTAGGGTAAGCAGGTCAGACTCTGCTGATGCCTCACAGTTATGCCAGTGGCCATAGCCCTGGCATTAGTTCATAATGTACTGAGTGTTTATCGGTGTAAGCACAAACCTGTAGTCTATATCGTGTTTGTGGACAAAGCAGTATTGACTAGTGGGACTGCTGAAGTGACTGATACTAACCTGATACAGTTTATTGTGTCTAAAATCTAATGACCTTCCAACTAGGTGGAGACTGTGATGGCATTTTGGGGGGTGCTGCTTTCTAATGTGCTGTTGTGATCATTCTCTCAAGCTGAGCAGTTGCATCAGCCTTACAAATAGTGACTAATGTCCTTGTACTGTATGTCATAACAGAAAATGATATTGCAAGAATTGTGAATGAAATAATAAAACATTCGCTGAAGCAAAGCCAACTTTGAGATCAGCTCAGTGTTATGACTCATTCAGTAAGCCAGAACTCTTTAAACAGACATAAATGTTATCTGTTCAATGTCTGACTTCAGTTAGAAACCACAAAAAAAATTCTACTTTCCAACAGTAACTTACAGTCTATGAATGGCAGACAAGACAAGATAGTATTTTTGATTGATATAGTGTACTGGTCTTTGGGGTTTTTTGTGTGTTTTACATTATTATTCCCTTCTATTTTTTTAATGAGAAGCAAAAGCATTCTGAAACTCGAATAGCCACAGGAAAGTAGTCACACAGGCTCTATGCTGTAAGTGTCTCTTTGGGAAAACCATGTTCTGAGCATGATGGAGTAGCCTTCTCAATTTTGTCTTTGCTTTCTTGTATTCTCTCACAATTGTTATTTTTCAGAATTTAAGAGATGTTAATGGAATGAAAGTGGAACAAAAAGGACCAGAAGCCAACCTAAAAATTCTGAATTAACTTTGAATGTATTTGAAATAATATAATGCTTCTATGGAATATTAAAAACCTGAATCAAAAGATAATTTTCCCTTAAACATGGAAGGGTACTTAGAGGTGCTATAAGGGATATATTAACTTTGCATACAAGCTCTCTACCCTAATAGCATTTTTTTGGGAATGCCTTGCATCCATGATCTCAGCAAGTTCTTCAGAGAGTCTCTCTGGGTCATTGCATCTCTCATGTTTTTGGGTAATCTCATGTCTTATTTTGCAGTTCTGGAGGACGAGGATGAAAGCTCTGTGTGATTGCTTTGGTAGCTTTGCTTTAGTTGAACTTTCCATTTATGTGGCCATGCTAGAAGGATGGCAAGCATAGGGAATACAGGAAGGAAGCATAAGATATTGTTGCTTGTGTTTTTGTTTCTGCTGTAACAAGAAGAAAAAGTTTTACTTGTGCATCAGGATCCCAAAACTTGTATTTTATCTGCTTTCATTGGTCCAAAATATCATCACGTCCCAAAGAGGTTCCTCTGGGAGCACTTTTTGCTTTACTCATTTGTGCTTTTTATTTTCTCAGAGTTCATTAGTTCAGTAGCATTCCTGTTCCTTAAGAAAGCAATCAGATGTGAGTGTATGTTTCAAAACCTTAGTTTCACTGTGCTGTATACATTTTCTTGAATGCAACAGGTCTTCTTGTGGGAACGTTAGATGCAGTGTTGGATTCTACGTCGAAAGTCGCCCCATTCCGCATCCTGCATCAGACACCAGACTCTCAAGTCTACTGGTCCATTGCCTGTGGTATGTACTATGATTTAGAAGCTAACTGAGTTTATAAAGTGAAAAATGAGGGTATGAAGTATGGGATCCATTTTTGGGTTAATCCTCTCCCATCATTATCCTTTCTCATGACCTCTAAATGGTTTAAAATTGTTTGCAAACCTGAGACTGACAGTAGTATGTGGTACCAGTTTTTCAAAATATATCCATGGACTTTTCATATTAAAACTTCCAATTGCCTGCTCTCTGCAGTAGTCTGCCAGGTTCTAAAGCCTTGGTGGTCTCTTAGAATAACAGAAGCACAATCTTTTCTTCTGTAAACTGCAACTGTAACTTGGCACAGTCCAGGATGATAGGAATAAATTGGTCCTTGGGAGTACTAAGTGTGCTGTAGGTAGGGATAAGCAGCACCTGTTATTCTGGTGATATTTTCTGCTTTATCTTGGGTTGTTAAAATGAGCCAGGTTCCCCGTCATGGTCGGAGCTGAATTATTCCTCATATCTGTTGCTCTCATGGTATAATAAGTTCTTTCCCTTTCTCATGTTATGTTCTTAATCAGTAGGAAGTGGAAATGAAAATTGACCTTGAGAGTGGAGTATGTGATTTTCCTAGAACATGCTTTTTGATAGCATGCATTAGTTTATTTTATTGTGTGGGTTTGTTTTTTTTTTTTTTTTTTGAGTTTTGTAGCTTCTGCTGAGAAGAAAGTCTTAATTCCTTTACACGGGCTGCTTAACTACTGGGTGTCCAAAGCGACCTCCATTCCAAAAGTTTAGAGGATTCTTATTCTTTACATGCATCATTGATTTTTCTTTTGAGGCATCATCTTGTCTTTATATTGAAATCAATATTTTCTTGTGGTCTAACACTAAAAAGTCACTGTTGTGGAATTAATCTGTTTCTTATGCTTTTTGAAAACTCAGAAAACATCTATAATTACAGTAAAAAAGAACCATATACTTTAGTTCATTTTTCCATGCTTAATTTTTTTAATTAGTAGTATTCTTTAAAGAAACAAGATGCCATCTAGACTTCTCTGTGCTTCAGGCCTTCCTTTTAGTTGCCTGTGGCAAAAGATGAGCTTTGCAGCAAATCTGCCTTCTACACTGAAGGGCAGTAGTCAGTGAGAGAGCTGTTTAATAATGATTTACTGTAATTCATTACATGTCACTTTGAAAGGGCAGCCGTATAAAGTTGATAGAATTTGAACAGTTTGAATTGGCAGTAAATAAAATTTTAGGACTACTTCTGAAGAGTTCAGAACTGATGGTGACAGGCCATCAAAAAGGTACTTTGATAAATATGTTGGAAGTATACTCTTGGGAATTCTAATGCCATCAGGTCAGCCCTTGGGGAAACACACCTTAGGACTGAATTTATATAAATTCTGTGCTGTTAGGACTGAATTTATATAAATTCTGTGCTGTGTAAGTATACATTATAACATAAGGCTCCATAATGTAGTTGTAGTTTGTGTTAGAAAACAAATATTTCCTTCTGTGAGGTGAAGAAATTGAAGAGACTACATTTTTTTCCTGCTATTACATATTAAGGATCTGAAATGTTGCTCATAAATAATTTAAATATTTACAAAAAAGTTTCATCTGTGTCACCTCTGTGCCTCTGATTCACACTGTGACTCAAATAATTGGTCTACGTGTGTAGTCTGAGAAAAATAATTACTTGGTTATTTAACTGCTATGTTAATTACTCTTCGTATATTTTTTTAAAAGTGTTGTTGCAAATCCACTCTGTGTATTTAGAACAATTTCTATCCATTCCCAAGGCAACTTTAACTAATTCTGTGGAGTCCACTGGAAGTTGTTTAATTAGACTTTACAAAGTAAATTGAGAAAAAAAAAACTGTTAAAGGTGTGTTGTTGCTTAGGGGTATAGATAGTATATAATTACACTGACTGATTTTATTTGTGGGCATTC
>NW_010110898.1:10047-15435 GCF_000699245.1 Pterocles gutturalis
ACTGCCATTTAATTTATATTCTAGAATCCCTTTACGCAAACCTGTGTAGGTTCTTTCTCTCCCTTTCCCTCTGCCTGTCTCCCCCCATGTGATGGGAAGCCACCTGTCTTTAAAGAACTGACTCAGTATTGAATTTGCTGGACCTCTGCTGTTGTTTCACTGGTATCATCTCTGCTAATTTACCTAATTACCACTTCCATAATTTGTAACTGAGTATGTGAAAAGAATAATATGAATTATCATAAGCATTTTGAAGTTGGCCTACCACATTACTCAGACTATAAAAGTAGCTAGTGGGTAGGAGTGTTCCTTTGTAGTTAAAGTAAACCAGTGATCTAAATGTCTGCCTGAAAAGTTCAGGTGAGATAGATAGAAAGGTTTTTCTTTGCTATAAGGTTGCAGTGACATTCGCCATATAGTAGGCGATAGCTCTCTGAAACCTAAAAAGCAGTGTAAACTAAATAAAGTAACATGGTTGACATCTCCCTAAGATGTATCAAAATGCAGTATTTATATTTTTTTGGACATTGAATTTTATTTTAGCTCTCTGGTTTGTACATTCCTTATGGTTACTGATAACACGTTTCTTAAGAGTTACTCCTCCTTTTGCATGTATGTAACGAAAGGAAAGAGAACAGTCCTTATTCCTGTGTGTTAGAGTCCCGCAGGGTCCAGAAGAAAAAAATACTAATTCTGGTCGTGCCAAACGTTGTTTCAAGGATTGTTCAGCTTGTATGAATCAGTGAGCCTTTTTACCTGCATCAGGAAAAAATGATGTTGTTTCGTGTATCCAAAGAGAAATCTTTGCTGCCTTCCTGGTTATGGTGATGTACGCTTTCTGTCCTTACACTTGTTAGAAGGGATTTTGCACAGCAGGTCTAAGTCTTGTTCTACTCTGGAAAATGGTGTGGCCCCATGGTCCCAGCTGAGGATGTCAAAGGCCCAGATTTCATTTTCTCCTTCGTCTTGTGAATCTGATCTCACAATTCCCACCTTCTGGGCTATTAGACTGGGAGTGTTCTAGTGATGCTCTGCCATCCGTGTTAGGGAGGTACTGCTGAGCTGAAGGAGCTGTCACTCCAAGTCAGGCTTCAGCACTGAGCTGCACAGTGTTGATAAAACTGAGATGCTTCTGGATGTAAAGGCTAGAAATACAGTTGCGTAAAGGGCTTGAAAGATAAAGACAGAGCAGTGCACATTCTTAATGTACACCAAATACAAGGGTTGGACAATAGATTTGAGACTTGTGATTTGGACTCGAGTATCTAAATTACTCTGTGAATCGGGAATTTGCTAAGTATTCTCTTGGGTAATATTTTTAGTGACATTATTAAAGTCTGTTCTAATTTTAAGTAATACTAACTTTCTCTTTCAATCAGGATCCAGCAGAGAAGAAATAACAGAACACTGGGACTGGTTGGAACACAATGTTATGCAGACTTTATCAGTATTTGATTCAAATGAAGATATTACGAGCTTTGTTCAGGGAAAGATAAGAGTAAGTAACAGGCACATGACATAATTGAGAAAGGCTAAGTGTTTTTTTCTTCTAATAATGTGAATGTACACGAATAATATGTCCTCTTTAGAATACCAAGGGACAGCACCATAATGCTACATACTTCTGATGAGTAGTATGTGGCTGTTAACTTCAACACACTCCATTGTTCCTGTTTATCTGCCCCACAGTTAAGTAAGGTTGTTTGACATAAGCTCTTCTTCATAAATTATATGCCAGATGCCTTTAGATAGTGCTCTAAAACTGTTAAATTATTTCACAGTAATTTTAATAATGCCTGGGGGAGTATATGGTATATTTTTGTGAAGGTGCAACAGTTGACTTCATATATGCTTAATATTTATCCCAGGATTTCTTGTGATTAAGTGAGGAAAACATTGTCTATTTCAGAAGAGGAGACTTGGGACTGTGTTTCTTGCCTAAGTTGTATCAGAAACATGCTGGATGAGTCTGAAATAGCACATTTGATTTTTGACCCATGTTTTGATCCTCAGACTATTTTTACTGTTCTAAAACTTACTGTCCTGTTAGGAGAGTGCTACACTGCATGTCTGCAGGCGCATAGGTGACATCCACCCACAGGGATGCATATATACAGTAACTGGTTCTTTTGTTTTAGGGTCTGATTGCTGAAGAGGGAAAAGGTTCTTTTGTAAAAGAAGAAGATCCTGAGAAGTTTCGTGAAGGTCTTATGAAGTTTGAAAAGTGTTTTGGGTTACCAGAGCAGGAGAAGTTGGTTACCTATTACTCATGCAGTTACTGGAAGGGCAGAGTGCCCTGCCAAGGATGGCTTTATCTTAGTACCAACTTCCTTAGCTTTTACTCATTTTTGCTGGGAGCAGAAAGTAAGTAAGCCTTGATACTAAGCCTAGTCCCTTCACATTTTACTGTTAATCTTTCAGATTTGGAAGAATTATTGTATGTCCTATGGGAGCTATTTTGCCATCTGGGCAGATGTCAATGCAGAATAGAGAAAAAATGCCAACATAAAATACTTTATTGAAATTAATACATCTGTTTAACTTACTATGCAATGTCCATTAGTTTTCTTCCTCTATAAACTTTGGAGAGAAGGCAGACCTGTTGCAGTTGACTGTATCTAGAAGTTGTCTGTCATCTTTAGTTCATGCTGCATATTAATTCAGTCTGTGAGGATTACAGTTATTTCTTCACACACAACGACTTAATTTTTCACATGGGCGCACTACGCATTGGTGGTGATTGCACATCTTTTTTTCCTGTGTAACATTAGTTTGAAATGCCCAAACAAATGCCTCTAATAGTGTGAGCTATAACTGTATTTGTGAGCACTAGAAAGCATAAAGAAAGTAGGATCTTTTCTAAGCTAATTTTCACTTGTATTGGGAAATGTCATGGCTAATGGGCATGGTCCCTCTAAATGTCAATAAATGATCAATTGACTTTAAGAAGCCCTGTAGGTAAAGTGTTAAAGTGAGGTAGCTTATATGATGGTGTTTTTGTGCAATTTCACATGAGAGCAAAGGAAAGGTGATGTAAGCCTGTATTTTCGTACATGGTGTGTCTTCAATGTTTTTCTTTCTACAGAATCCTTTCTGATGGAAATATTTTATAGGAATTGAGAAGAGAGTGTTTTTTGTGCTAGTGAGTTTGTAGCCTTTTCCAAGCAGGTTATAATTTAACTGTATTGCTTAATTATACTTTATTAGTGCTGTTGACTGCTACTTTTCCTTTTTTAATACAGGGGTAGCAGCTATTGAGAAGTTACTCACATCTGCTTGTATTTGTATTTTCAGTAAAACTTATTATCTCCTGGGATGAAATATCAAAACTTGAGAAGACTTCCAATGTGATTCTGACAGAGAGCATTCATGTGTGCTCCCGTGGGGAAGATCACTATTTTTCCATGTTTTTGCACATTAGTGAAACATTCCTTCTCATGGAGCAGTTGGCAAACTATGCTGTTAGAAGACTTTTTGATAAGGAGACATTTGAAAATGACCCAGTCCTTCATGACCCCTTGCAGATCACCAAGAGGTAATATAGAGTCTGTCTGCTCTGGGCCCAGTACTTTTTTAGGCAAAGGGGAAGAGAGTCCTTGCCTCAAGGAGATATGTGAATGTCAGCAAAGCTGGTGTTCTCTTAAACAAGTGTCTCATTAAAATTTGGGATCAAAGCAATGTGAGTCATTGTAATTTATTGTTACTTTGCAGTGTCAGAAGTCTGTATGAAGGCAGGAAATCATGAGACCTTCAGAGCTGGTCTTCAACTATAGCGTTTATAGTAGTATGCATTTTTTAAAGGCGTTCAACAGCATTTAGGATCAGAAAATTGAGTGAAGCTGCAATGTCTCCAAAGAGACCTGATGAGGAAGAATAAGGTGGAGAATAAATCATTTCATAAAATATTTGTAAATAATAACTGCAGGGCTTTTCTGCCACTGGAGTTGGATGATAAAATGAATGAGTTGCAGATGGGTGCATGTCTTTCCTTATTTACGGTGGTATTTTAGGCAGTGGGAAGGATGTGTATGTAAGTAACCTGATGGTTAGGGTCCTTCCTTCTCCGTGAAGGTGTATGATTATTATTCCTTGTAGAAATTGTATGATTTCTCTTCAGTTCAGAGAGCTGTCCAAATTCTCCCTCAAATGTTCAGGTTTTGATCTGTGGACCACACCTATTTACTGCAACAAGTAACCAGGAAAAGCAAGTCTGTTGTTAGGTAATTTAAATTCACATAAAGGGACTAAATCTTTGTTGGAAAATGTTACCTATCTGCAAATCAGAAATTATGATAAAGCATTTTTCTAGTAATTATTCCTACTTAAAGCTCCATGCTCCTATGATTCAAGAAAAAAAGATCTATTTAGTTTTATAGTACACTGATAATAAAACATGGTTTAGGTTGTATCTGCTGGGTAACTGATACCTCAATTTGGTAGCAATGCTAGAGGGAGATATTGTTCTACAACCAAAACGTTGTTTCTGGCTGCAGTTATCCATGAAGAATTAGCCCATGGCAGATGTTTACAACATGTGCTACATTTCTGGCTAATTAACCCTCTGTCAAACCAAAACTTACTTTAGGTTTAAATGGACTGGTCTGATGGGTTGGGAAACAGAGCAGATTAGGCTATTAGTATGGTTTTCTGCACTACGTGTAGGCCCTGATTCACCAAAGTGCTTTACTGTGTAAGAACAAGCTTGAATCTATTCCTGTTTGGTGAAGTATTTAATTATTTTGTTAAGTGGGTGTATATAGATGGGTGTGGTCCTGCCCTTTGTTGCCTCTTCGAGCAAAGGATTGAACCTACCAGACTGACCCCATGGTTTATGGGAGAGCATGAGGTTTTACTGCCTTTTCCCAAGGTATTTTTAACTTTTGGGTTTTTTAAAAGACATTTAAAACTTATTTAATTTTTCTTTTCTCTCTCATACCCTGGTTTTTGTTTTGTTTTTTTCTTAATCTAGAGGCCTAGAGAGCCGAGCCCACAGCGAGCAGTTTAGTGCATTCTTCAGGCTACCCAGAGAAGAGACCTTGAAGGAAGTTCATGAGTGCTTCTTATGGATTCCTTTCAGTCATTACAACGCCCATGGGAAAATGTGCATTTCAGAGAACTACATCTGCTTTGCTAGCCAGGATGGCAGCCTGTGCAGTGTAATCATTCCATTAAGAGAGGTAATGCCAACTACAAGTCAGAGCCAGTTATACCAGAAGTTTTGCACTTGTGTAGTTTAATGCCAGTTTAGCAGTATTTTTATTAGAATCTGCTCACTTTACATGATGTCATACATCTCCCCCTACCTTGGATACTGCATGTAGGAATTCTGTTTGTAGGTTTATAGAACTGCTTTCATGTTTCAGCCTTGTTCCCTGTATCCTCTTTCCC
>NW_010110898.1:15466-26311 GCF_000699245.1 Pterocles gutturalis
TACTCTGGTTTCTATAGCTGGGTAGAGTCCAAATTTTTTAATAGTTTTTTTTTTTTAAAAGCTTATGCTTAATTCTTGAAATTTTGTTAATGAGAGATTCTCAAGATAAAAAGTAAAGAATTGGAGAGGGTAGAGGATCTTGAAGATGAGTAATCACTGCCGTGTTTGTTTCTGGGCTCAGTGGTGCAATTCTTTTTGCAGCAGTTGAGCAGTGCTGTCTGTTCAAAGGTCTATAGGAAAGTTCATTGACAGTCATCAGTGAGCAAGCATCAGTGCCATTACAGCTGATAGTCTCAACAAACTGAATAAGGACCATATTGTAAAGGACACAGCATCCGTATTTCTATAGAGTACTATAGCCAGACTGTGGAATAACTTCTGAAAAAAAACCCTACTTCTCCATCCCTCTCTTGACTTCATGTGATCTGGGACATTGCCACAGTTCAGTCTTCCAGTGTTAAAAGCTTAAAAGCTTCCAGTGTTAAAAGCCCAGACATATTTTACAATAGCCTAAAAATTAACCAAGTTCTGTAATTGCTCTGTAATTGCTCTACATACTCTGTGTACCTACTGCCTGACATAAGACACCTAACACAGGGAGGTGAGCTGAGCTAATTTCAGCAATACACTTGGCGTTCCCCGCCCAGATAAAGCAATTTATTTGATCATCTATAAATAGTCCTGCAAACAATAGAGACTTCCATAACCTGTGAAAAACAAGAAGAGGCTGTGTTAAAGGAGCTGACTCTAAATTTATTCTTGTGGATTGTCAGGCCCTCACTATTTGTTCTACAGTACTGCAGAGTTATTTTATTTCAGTGGTCTTTCATTCTTTTCCTGTAACAATGTAAAAGCATCAGCAATGGCTGTCAATCTAGCTATTCATGGTTGTCACATTTGTACTTGCATTATTAAAGTGTATTAACTGCTCTGATCTGTAACTGTTCCATCATAGCAATTAAAATCAGCTCCAGCTGTCATGTGTTATGACAGCTGTCTTTGAAAGGGTTTCTCAGTGGAAATTCATTCCTGTGAAACTTGTTTTGTTTGATTACGTGCACAAGCCATGTTTTGTCTGCTTTCAGATGGTAAGAAAAGAAGTAGTAGCTTCAGCAAGTGTAAGGAGGCAAGATTTTCAAATAAGCTCAGCATTCACAGCTGGGAAAACCTTTTCAAAGATTTTTTCCTACTCTGTTGACAACTTGTCACATAATAGTCATTACCTGGTGCTAAAATAGCTCCAGACCACTGAGCTTTAAAGCAGTGGGCTTGTTACTTGTGTTACTAATTCTGCTTGTGTGGTGCTTCACACTACTGTTTCATGTACTCATGTATTTTTAACAGGTTTTCTCTTTTAGAAGTAAGCTGGTAAAATTTGTTGCCTAATTTTTGTATCCTTGCTTCTGTAGGTCACAGGGGTAGATAAGGCAGATCCAGCCAACAGAGGAGTCAGCATTAGTACCAGAGGAAAAACAGCTTTTCGTTTCACGGAGGTTAGAGATTTTGAACAGCTTGTGGCAAAGCTCAGAATGAAATGCAATGCAACATCAAGTCCACAACACATCATAAATACGGAGGTAACTCTGCTCTGCTGATTCAAATTTCTTAGCACCTTTTCCTAGGAATAAGGTTGTGTAATCTAATTAAGAGTTTACATATCATTGTTGGTGTTTTGCTGTGTAATGAGATACATTTATATTTAAGCCTGAATCTAGACACAAGATGGGTAACAATGACTACTGTACCTCTAGATTTCAAGTTGTCTAAATATTTTCTTTTTTTTTTTTTCTCTTTAAAAAAATCATATTCCCATCTCTTGGGTTCAGACCCTTCACATTAAAACAGAAGTCCACCAGTCTGCTGTAAAATTACGTGTAGCTGTGTTGTTTTTTTCCAGCTGACTATTTGACTCAAGAAGTTGATGGAATGATTGTAAGGTTGTTTCTAGATGTGAAGAAATCTGTATGTGTAGTTTCATGCATGAGAAATAAGAAAGCAATGACAAAACACCCCTAACAAGCGTTACTAATTACAGTTGCTGTATCTCTTCCCTGGAGATTTTCCCTGAAAAAAAATTAAATAGAATCAGCTGGAGTAGCCTCTAAAGTGACAGTTGTTAGAGTGGAGAAGCGTACAAATAAATGTTTTTTGTTAGAAAATAATCAGTGTATTGGCAAAATCTTTACCTTGAGATTTTGAGTCTTAAGGGTAAAAGGCAAAAATGAGTAGCAGAAGCAAGATAGTTTGGTATCGGCAGAAATGCTCAGCTGATAAGGGTACAGCACAGCCCTGGGAGATCTGAGTGGTAAGGTATGCTGCTCAAGGGCATTGTCTTTTAGATTACTTTATTTCAGGTTATATCTGCAATATTTTGACATACCATGCTAAGTCACGTACCTCTGGTTTTAAGGTGTGGTAAAATAAATAACTGTGCCGATATGAAAGTGAATGTGTTAAACGATGCTACTGTGAATGCATTCTGTTTTGAATTCTTTTACTTTGTTTTCTGTCAGGTTTTGAAAAACAATCCGGGTTCTAATGCTATTTTTAAATGTGCTCAGCATTTCTGTATAGTTCAGTATACAGCTCCATTTAAATGAATGTTTTTCTTTTGACTGCAGCAGTGATGGATGGTCAGGCCTCCCTGTCTATTATGGTTCTCATTATGAATATTTGTCTTTTCATAATTAAGTTTTTGGCTGTAGAGATGGATTTTTTCTATTTTTTTTTTCCAATGCAGCCTCCTGAAAGCCCATTTGTGCAGAACAGGGATTGCTGTTTTTCATTTATTTTGGGAGTCTGTATCTGGTACCTGTAACTTAATATAATAACCAGTGATGGTCTAGAAGCAAAACAGTTTCTGGTGTCACTGGTGCTTCTTGAAGGATTGTTTGGGATTTATAACTACCACCGTTAAATTTTTTTTTCAAGGTTGCAGCTAGTTCTGCCTCTGACAGTCCAAAGGATTTTGATGCGGGACCATCAAAGATGGGTCAGAGAGATAACAGCAAAACTGTTGGTACAGAAGCCCTAATGACTGTCTACCATCCTCAGGATGCTGAGAATCTAGACTCTAAAATGGTAAGGGATAAAATGGCCAATGGTTTTTTGGAATCTAATTGTAAAGGACTGAAGTATATTCAAAGTATTCCAGCAAGGCTGCTGATTTCCTCTGGGGCTTTGCCAATCTTCTTTCATCCGCGTTTTCTGTATTTGGGGTCCACAGGGTGCTTCTTTGTGGTTCCATTCAATTTTCTGCTCATCTTGTTTAATAATGATATGCCTTATCTTCATGGAGCTAATTCCTCCACCCCTCAGGGAAGAGCTGGCTGTTTGTTTTATGACAGTGAGCATGTTTCCTATCTATCTGAATTGTCAAGATACAAAGTCACTACAAACTCTTTGGGAGCAAGGAGAAAGTTATCACGAAATTGAATTAGTTTCTTCCTTGCTTCATTCTTCTGTACTTCTGTCTAACAAAGTTATGAGAATGGAGAATGTTTCTTTAATTGTTTTTGCAGTAGGACGTCCTATTTTTGCTTCTCCATAGTGTGAGCAAGAAGACAGAAAGGTTTTATTTTAAAATTAAGTCTTTCAGCAGAACTGGGTAAATTCAGATATGGAATTTTTGATATTAGAATTATCAGAAAATAAACACCCTTTGGGCAAGAGAAAAGGGAATCCAGATTTTTAAGTTTACTTTTTACAGTATGTTGAACGAAAGTGGACAAAATCTCCTTTTCCTTTTGGCACCTTTAATTGCTTTTACAGTGTTAAATCTTACTGCTGCATCCACAGAAAATGTAGCGGCAGTGTTCACCCTGCCTCAGCCCTGGAGCCTCTCGGGGGTTGTGAGTACCTGATCATCAGTTGCTTTGCTTCAGAGAAATTGAAGTGTGTTTTAGGTGCATAATCAATAGTTTACTAGTAATCTTGTACTTTACAAAGGATCTATTTCACTGTTACTACTATCTCTGCCTCCTCCTACTCAGAGGGTAAAATGCCTCTGTTCAATTTTGCCTTAATAGGGAATTTTTGCTAGTTTTCATTTTGTAAAACAGGTTTTACATATATGGTTGGTCCTACTGAAGTTCAGATGCATACACTGTTATCTTCTACGTTGACAGAAATTGCTGGTTTGTAAAAACATTCTATCAGATTGATAAATATTTGATTAAATGTAACACCTGTATGGGCATAAGTCTTTTCGACTGTTAGTTCCCCTCCTTAATCCAGCTTCATTCTCCTGCAAATTTTCCTGATCATTGATTCTCTCCTAGTGCTGTTTGGAGCTCATGTAAATAAACTGAGGGAAGATTGAGAAGCTGATGTCATGCCATCCCTCTGTGTGCTTTCCACCACTTGTAGCCATTCTGTTCCAAATCTGTCAGCTAATATAATGCAACAAAGCATGATGAGTCAAAAAAAGGAAGCAACCTGTTTTGCCTGTTGAATTTCTATGGGATTTTATTTCATCTGTAACAGAGTTAGTACTTCATTGCTGTTAGCAAAGAACAGTTTATAGATATGTTGGAACTGAAGTATGTTAATTTATCGGAGTAAATAAGCAGGTGTCTGTGACAGTGAGTTGACTTTGTAAATAATCACTTGCATGGTTTCATTGCACCATCATGGCCAAATACTTTTCCTCGTTGTTTGTTTGTTAGAGCTCTCAAATTAGCACAGAGAAACCTGCCACCACACATGCGATCTGAACCTTCTCTTCACCCTGTTTTCCTGGTTGGTTTTTCTACTGCTTTCATTCAATTTCATATTTTTTTCTTTGTCTGTTGATTTACTCTTTACCAAGAAAATGTTATGCTGTTTATCACAAAGCAGCAACAAAAAATTGAAATATTTTAAAATTGGCCCAAGTTGCAATAAGCAGATTTGCTTGTATGTATGTATCATACAAACATATTAATATATTTACGTGGAAATAGCTGAAAAAGAATCTTACAAGAGGAAGTTTTAATGTACCCCTATTTTTTTTTTTTTTGCCATAGGAATTGTATCAAATGTCGAATTTTCTTATCCATCAGACTGGCAATTAATTTTTTTTAATGCCTCAAGAGAACTATGGTGTCAGAATTTGTCTGCACAGTTGCACTGGTTGGCTTTTTTACTGCTTTATCACTGTTCATTCATTCTCTTTAAATCCCTAGTACTTTCTGGTCCTTTGATAATAATGTCATTTTTGCTGATGTGATGTCAAAGTTGCAAGTGGTTCAATCCAGAGGTAACAAATAGGGCTGCCTACTTACTGTGTTTTTTTAAAAATAATTTTAGTAGAATAGTGAACAAAACAACAAATCGATGGGGATGACTTCATTAAAAATGAAAATCCAGCTTGCATACAGTTATTCCTGTTTATGGGTTGGAATCATTCTCAAGTGGGAAGTCAGGAACAAGTTGAACTTAGGAGTGGCTTGAAAAGGTGAAAGAGGGTGATTGTTTGCTGTCTTAATACAGCAACAAGAGGGCTTCAAGTGAAGACAGCAGGTTTGTCTGGGTTCAGAAAGCAATTTGCAGGGAAAAATCTGTGTATGTTGTTAAATTCAGAGAGATTGCCTCTACTGAGGAGGTGCCTGTGCTTCCATTTGCTTAAGGATGTAGGAGGGTTTTGCAGACGTTTGCTTGGCCTTATTGTCCTGTGGCACTTGCTGTTGGTTTCTGTCAGATGGGATACTGGCTTAGATTTTGTCTTTTTGTCTGATCTGGTATAGACATTGTAGAAACATTTAAAAAGAGTAGGTTACGGAGGAGGTTGCATTGTATGCCAAACTTACACTATGCTCAGGTTAGTTTTTGCTCTAATTTGCATCAGCATTCATTTCACATATTTCCAGTTTATATGAATATAACTGAGAGCAAAGTTTGGGTTCTGTTCTTTGAAACATGAGGAAAATCTTCCAGTATACTTAATGCTTGTTGTCTTCTGCTTTTCATAGTTGAAAGAAAAAATGAAAGAACAGTCCTGGAACATCCTTTTTGTCGAGCGTGGACATGGCGTCAGTATGTTTCGAACAAAGAAGACTCGAGACCTAGTTGTAAGAGGGATCCCGGAGGCGTTAAGAGGAGAGCTCTGGCTGCTCTTTTCAGGTATTGCAAAGCAAGTATAATTGATTCATTTTGTGGGCTCTACTGTATGGATGTTCTAGTTACTGGCTGAATGTAGTCTGACAAAAAATATTCTTGCCTCTTGCAACTTACCCGAATCTTTCTGAAGAAAGACACTTTAAAATGATGAACAGGATAATTTTGTCTATTATTTTGGTTTGCATTGATTCAAACTAAACCTGCATCTGCTTCTTTTACAACAAACTCAACTGAAAACTAATAATAAGAATACATGCTGTTCCATGGGACGGCCGGTTTCAGCAAAGCTCTTTACTACCTAAAAAGAAAAGCAGTTTGTGGGACTGTGTTTAAACTGTTTTGATTTAAGCTTTCTGAGAGGACAGTGTTACCAGACACACAAAAAATGTTTTCCTGGCAGAGAACTTGTCCCTGGGTATTGGCAGCTCTTTGCTATATACTGTTGCTTGATTTAAAGAGTGAGATGTACAGGAATTGAGGACTTTCTTACACATATGGGATCTCTTGCCAAAGCCCTGAGTGTGCTTTTGTAGCTTTCTTCTGTAGAACACATCTGTGTCAGAGCACTTAACATGAGGAAATGGAGGCTCAGGGAATTAAGACACTGCATTACAACACCTCTGTGCGCTTTCTATTCCCGTTCACTGAAGCACTTAGCAAAGCAGCAGCCACTGGCTTGATCAGGATCATACTGGGAGCCTGCGTCAGATTCAGAAAATGAGCTGCAGATTTGGAGGAGTCACCAGGGACCTTATCTGCTAGCTGTACTCACTGTGTTCTGCTGTTCCAGAGGATCTGTTTATAGTAACAAATGCATTTTGTGCTCTTCAGTCTTTCCTACTACTGTATGGTAGTTCATTTTGAAGACATGCGAACATGGATTTGTCTTTGCTAGTGTTCTTTGGGTGTTTACATAGGCATTTATGCTTCTGTTACCAGACCAATATCTCTGTCTTGGAAGGTGTTGGCATAAAAGTTACAGAACTAATTAGGTAAATACCAGTCCTTTGCCTAGTTTTCCTAATGTGCTCCCAGCTCTACAAATGGGAAAGTATTGTGTTTGTCAGAAAACTTGGGCAAAATTGTTGGTAAAAGGAAGCTTTTTTTTTCTCCTAATGAAACAAAAAAGTAAGTCAAAATCAACTTTATAATGGAAAGTGACTTGGATTTCCTCCAAGCTTTAATTTATTTTGCTTTTCTGTTTTCATTTCAGAGTAATTCAGTTAATGTCAGTAAATTACTCTGATACATTACTGCAGTAGCATCTGGAGATTCATGAGGTACCTCAGTAGTCACCAACAATTTTTATACCACTTGCAGACAATCATGTAGATACTTTACTTTGTCCTCTAATACTATATTGGCAGGTGCTGTAAATGATATGGCATCCAACCCTGGTTATTACACTGAGTTGGTGGAAAAGTCCTTAGGAACATGCACTTTAGCTACTGATGAAATTGAACGAGATTTACGTCGTTCCTTACCTGAACATCCTGCTTTTCAAAGTGACACAGGAATTTCTGCACTCAGGAGAGTTCTTACAGCTTATGCACACAGGAATCCCCAAATTGGATATTGTCAGGTACAGCAGTTTTGAGACTCTTAGTGTCGGTTGTCTGAATATTAGCTCATGATGGCATTATCGTGGCACCTCATAAAATCAATCACATAAGTATGTAATGGCTTCTTGCTCAGTGGTTCACTTACTTTGCTTATTTCACGCCATTGTGTAGCACCAGTTTTTACACTGTACTAGTTGATAAATGCTATTGTGTCCACTTCATATATGCCTTTGCACTCTTACTAGACTTCTAGCACTTCAAAATATTTTTATATAGTTTAAATACTTTGCTCTTTATTTAATAATATAAAGGTAAAAGTCTTATGTTGGATGTGGCTGTAGGTTATCCTAGTATTCTAAAAACGTACTGTAAAGTGCTTGCAGAAATACAGATTTTAACAAATGACAACAGTTGTGTTTTCACCATCTTTCCTCATAAATGCTTCCTTTCCTGTTTGAATGTTGCAGGCAATGAATATTTTGACATCAGTACTTCTCCTTTATGCTAAAGAGGAGGAAGCATTCTGGCTTTTGGTTGCTGTGTGTGAAAGGATGCTACCCGATTATTTCAATCGTCGAATCATTGGTAACATCCGTCTGTCTTTTCATCTGTCTAGAATTAATTAAGAACAAGTGTAAGGAGTGAGCTGAAGGCTGAACAGTGGAGAGAAATTGGTGTGTTTGGTTCAGTATTTTGAATAGAAAATGGAAGTTACAGAGACCATCTGAAGTCTCCTCCTTAAAAAAGAGTGGATATAATTTTCAGATATTGTTGTTACGCTAGGCATAACTACTCAGGAAGCAGTAAATTAGACTGTTATACTGTTCTTTTGGAATTATAATGGTAATTCGTACTATTTATTTGAAACTTAGTTTAAATAAGGGAAAAATAGTTACTCCGGGTCCAGACTTACTCTTTGATCTCATACTCAGTACTTGCAGGTGTATATGGTGAAAGAAAATTGGATGTAAAGTTTCTGTCTAATTGGAGAGAGGGTGTATCAGCTGTCAAGGGAATCACTGGAAGTAGCCACGCACCCACAAAAGTGCTAACACACTTTACAGCATGCTAGCAAGGCTCTGGACCCATGCACAGGGTGCATAGCTTCCAGCACAGGGGACAAAGCCAGTGGTTCCATGCAGCCAGGCCTGTGTTTGCTTTTACAACAAAGTTGCATTAGGACAGGGGCTTGATTTCTGGCCTTCTGAGAAAAGTCTGTTTCTCTGTATTAAGATTTGGGTGGTGGTTTTGTTATCCTTTCCCTGCAGGTGCCTTGGTAGATCAGGCAGTGTTTGAGGAGCTCATCAGGGTTCACCTGCCTCAGTTGACAGACCACATGACGGACATGACTTTTTTCTCCTCGGTCTCTCTCTCCTGGTTCCTTACCCTTTTTATCAGTGTGCTGCCTATTGAAAGTGCAGTCAATGTGGTGGACTGTTTCTTCTATGATGGAATAAAGGCAATCTTACAGCTGGGTCTCGCAGTGCTGGAATACAACATGGAGAAGTTGCTGACTTGTAAGGATGATGCAGAAGCGGTCACTGTTCTCAACAGGTAGCAGTGTCACTGTTACTCTTACAGGCTGGAATAGCAGCTGCTATAATTGCAAATAGATAAGTCATTCTGGGGCAGCTGAGAAGACATCTGGCCAAGACTTCCAGAGGGTTCAAAGGAATTAAGTTTTCACCTTGGGCCAGAATTCTCGAAGAGGTGGCTGGGAAGTGTGCCTAGAGCCTCTGATAATCCCATCCTCCATTAAAGTTCTTCTAAAACCATTGCCATTTTGTGTATTAAAAAGTAAAGTAAAAGCAATGTGGCTTTTTCCTGGAATTTGTACCACTTATAGAAGGTGGCTTTCCTTAATGATGAGGTAATCTAGAGCACACTAAGACTGTTGCAAACAGTTCAGGCATCGACTTACTGACAACATATTTACAATTCAGTTCTTGTGGCTTAGGCTACTGGCTCCTCTGCTGCTGATGGCTTAAAATAGAAATAAGACAAAAAAATGTGCTGACCAGATCATGACCAGATGTTTGTTCTATATTAGTATTTGAAGAATAAATTCAAATATACAACATAAAGTGCATTTTAAACTGATGTATTGCAAGGAAAATTTGCACAGTTTTTGCTTCACTACCTACCTAAAGTCTTTTGTTGCTGCTGTGATTGTGTTCCATGGAGTATTAAAACAGCAAAATGACCAAGTTATGAGTGTTAAGAGCTGATAATAAGAATTTCCTTTTAGTGAGAATTCTAAATGTTGCGTATTTGAATAGGGTAGGAGCTACAGAATTAATGAGGAAAATGTAATTTTTATTATAAGAGACCACACAGCCTAGTATTTATTCTAAAACCTAGCTCTACTGTTTTAAATATTTATAACGTAAAAAAACTAACAGTGAGAGCACATTCACCCAGTTTAAATATATTAAAATTTAAAATCTAGAAGTGTGGTGAAATTTTAATATTCAGTTGAACCTAGCAAGCTGCTCTTTCCACTTGACACCCAAGATGTTGATGATTATTACGAACTCCTTTTGAACTCTTGTTTTCAATATTTTATCTGGCTGTAACAGTTCTGTTGCACAATTAATCCAGCCTACAGCATGCTGGTATATTTAAAAAATTATGACAGTATTTTACCCCTCCTCAAGAAAAAGGAAGCTGTCAGTCTGTAGATACGTGTTCCTCAATGTTGGCAAAGGAATTGTCTAGCCTCCATAATGGATCTGTTTAGGCTGGTTATGTAGGTATGATGAATAGGTGCATATCAGGCATGTCTTGGTTTATGTATCTGAGGGAATTAAGATTGTCTCGGTCACAGTTCAGGACAAGTCTCTTTTCCTTTCTCCTAGTTATGTAGTACAACCTTGCTAGATGGATTTGAAAAAACCGAGTGGAGGGGACCTTGACAAGTCTCTAGTCTAACTTCCCACTTAAGAGAGGATTACTGCTAGCACTAGATCACATCAGCCATGTTATTGTCTAACTGGGTCTTAAAATCTCCAAGGCTAGAAGCTCTACAGCCTTTTCTGGGTAGCTGGTTCCCATGTTTGTATGTCTCTGTTACTATTACAGCATATTTGTGCTACTTACGCTGAAATTCTTTGCTATTTCCCATTCTCTGCACACTTTTTCTTCAGTACATGCTGATGTTACCATTTTGTTGTGATAAACTGGT